>NW_027288578.1:0-184106 GCF_037038585.1 Patagioenas fasciata | reverse complement strand
TTCTTGAACTTGAGGAAACACGCGTCTGAGCAAAACTCCCAAACGCTTCCAGGAAAGACACAGGCTCTCCACAAGCACACAAGTGTTTGCCCTCAGCTATAGATCAGGGACAAGCCTGTGAAGAGCAACCAAAGAGCTCGTCCGTCTTTCCCTCAGTAGATGGGGAGTAGGCGCGCTTGCGGATGTGTGCGTGTGTGTGGCCACGCGTTTGCTTAGGCATCAGTGTGTGAAAAGGTAGGTGCTTTTCTCTAGCTGCGTGTGCGTGCACGTGGTGCTGGGTGCACATCCCTGGGTGCTCGTGGAAAGGTTTCTGCATGGTTTTCGCTGAGGAATCGTGTGTGTGCACATGGACAAAGAGAAGGCGCAGCAACCAGGTTTCCAGCGCCGAAGAAGGCAAAAGGCGAGGTTTCCGGCGCTATCTCCTTCTCTCCCCAGAGCTAGTCGCGCAAAGCAAGCCGCTAAGCCGGCGACCGGCAAGAGAGCTACAACGAAGCATGCCGAACGGAGAAAATAGCAGCAGCTCATCTGTTCACACCTTGTTTCTGCCATGTGCTTGAACGCCAAGACGTTCGCGCTTCTGTGAGATGAAAGACGTCCTTCTGCATATGTGGTTGCTCACACCGGTGCACTTGTTAGTGTATCCATTCAGTCCTGGGCTGCGGGGCATTCAGAAGTGGCTCTGTGGAGACGTCTGCATAGAGGCAGCTGTCAGAACACGCACACTCGATTGTTCACCAAAACATATGCAGACGCGTCCTTAGCCTGTAGATTTGGATGCACAGAGTTCCCTGTGTTCGCAAGAGACAAGGGAATCGCGTCTGTGCGCACAGAAGCAATAGCGGACCGTTTCCCTCGGAGTGAACGCGAAAGAGCCGTCTATATACTCGCAGACACGCGAACGTGCCTCAATGCGGTCACAGAGGCAGCAGCTTTTGCACAGATGCTCCTGGTGATTCTGGCACTTTCCAGGCACACTCCTGAAAGTCGCGCACACTGCTGTTCACTCGCTAAACGACCTCTTGGGAAACACGTCTCCGGTCGACGGACCGCTCAGATTGCTTCTCGTGTAACTGTGAACTGTGTCAGCGCAGGGAATCCGTCTCTGTTGAGCAGATGTCAATCCTGCCTCGCTTTTGCTTTGTTGCCTCTACCAAGATGATTTCCCGTTTCTCTCTTCACTGGAGCAGGCAGACACAGCCAACGCACATCAAGTGTCAAGAGACACGCTCTGCTGAGCTCAACGCTTGTGCAGATGCACATGTGCGACGAAGTCAACACACGTGCTTGTGGAGAGAAAGAAAGGGACTCCCAGGCGTGTGGAGCGACGGGGAGAAAGAGCGGGCGCTGAGGAACACAGTTTCAAACAGACTGTCTCCACACAAACAGGCACCTGTCTGCAGGTATCCTAGATCTTGATTCTTGAACTTGAGGAAACACGCGTCTGAGCAAAACTCCCAAACGCTTCCAGGAAAGACACAGGCTCTCCCACAAGCACACAAGTGTTTGCCCTCAGCTATAGATCAGGGACAAGCCTGTGAAGAGCAACCAAAGAGCTCGTCCGTCTTTCCCTCAGTAGATGGGAGTAGGCGCGCTTGCGGATGTGTGCGTGTGTGTGGCCACGCGTTTTGCTTAGGCATCAGTGTGTGAAAAGGTAGGTGCTTTTCTCTAGCTGCGTGTGCGTGCACGTGGTGCTGGGTGCACATCCCTGGGTGCTCGTGGAAAGGTTTCTGCATGGTTTTCGCTGAGGAATCGTGTGTGTGCACATGGACAAAGAGAAGGCGCAGCAACCAGGTTCCAGCGCCGAAGAAGGCAAAAGGCGAGGTTTCCGGCGCTATCTCCTTCTCTCCCCAGAGCTAGTCGCGCAAAGCAAGCCGCTAAGCCGGCGACCGGCAAGAGAGCTACAACGAAGCATGCCGAACGGAGAAAATAGCAGCAGCTCATCTGTTCACACCTTGTTTCTGCCATGTGCTTGAACGCCAAGACGTTCGCGCTTCTGTGAGATGAAAGACGTCCTTCTGCATATGTGGTTGCTCACACCGGTGCACTTGTTAGTGTATCCATTCAGTCCTGGGCTGCGGGGCATTCAGAAGTGGCTCTGTGGAGACGTCTGCATAGAGGCAGCTGTCAGAACACGCACACTCGATTGTTCACCAAAACATATGCAGACGCGTCCTTAGCCTGTAGATTTGGATGCACAGAGTTCCCTGTGTTCGCAAGAGACAAGGAATCGCGTCTGTGCGCACAGAAGCAATAGCGGACCGTTTCCCTCGGAGTGAACGCGAAAGAGCCGTCTATATACTCGCAGACACGCGAACGTGCCTCAATGCGGTCACAGAGGCAGCAGCTTTTGCACAGATGCTCCTGGTGATTCTGGCACTTTCCAGGCACACTCCTGAAAGTCGCGCACACTGCTGTTCACTCGCTAAACGACCTCTTGGGAAACACGTCTCCGGTCGACGGACCGCTCAGATTGCTTCTCGTGTAACTGTGAACTGTGTCAGCGCAGGGAATCCGTCTCTGTTGAGCAGATGTCAATCCTGCCTCGCTTTTGCTTTGTTGCCTCTACCAAGACGATTTCCGTTTCTCTCTTCACTGGAGCAGGCAGACACAGCCAACGCACATCAAGTGTCAAGAGACACGCTCTGCTGAGCTCAACGCTTGTGCAGATGCACATGTGCGACGAAGTCAACACACGTGCTTGTGGAGAGAAAGAAGGGACTCCCAGGCGTGTGGAGCGACGGGGAGAAAGAGCGGGCGCTGAGGAACACAGTTTCAAACAGACTGTCTCCACACAAACAGGCACCTGTCTGCAGGTATCCTAGATCTTGATTCTTGAACTTGAGGAAACACGCGTCTGAGCAAAACTCCCAAACGCTTCCAGGAAAGACACAGGCTCTCCCACAAGCACACAAGTGTTTGCCCTCAGCTATAGATCAGGGACAAGCCTGTGAAGAGCAACCAAAGAGCTCGTCCGTCTTTCCCTCAATAGATGGGAGTAGGCGCGCTTGCGGATGTGTGCGTGTGTGTGGCCACGCGTTTGCTTAGGCATCAGTGTGTGAAAAGGTAGGTGCTTTTCTCTAGCTGCGTGTGCGTGCACGTGGTGCTGGGTGCACATCCTGGGTGCTCGTGGAAAGGTTTCTGCATGGTTTCGCTGAGGAATCGTGTGTGTGCACATGGACAAAGAGAAGGCGCAGCAACCAGGTTCCAGCGCCGAAGAAGGCAAAAGGCGAGGTTTCCGGCGCTATCTCCTTCTCTCCCCAGAGCTAGTCGCGCAAAGCAAGCCGCTAAGCCGGCGGACCGGCAAGAGAGCTACAACGAAGCATGCCGAACGGAGAAAATAGCAGCAGCTCATCTGTTCACACCTTGTTTCTGCCATGTGCTTGAACGCCAAGACGTTCGCGCTTCTGTGAGATGAAAGACGTCCTTCTGCATATGTGGTTGCTCCACACCGGTGCACTTGTTAGTGTATCCATTCAGTCCTGGGCTGCGGGGCATTCAGAAGTGGCTCTGTGGAGACGTCTGCATAGAGGCAGCTGTCAGAACACGCACACTCGATTGTTCACCAAAACATATGCAGACGCGTCCTTAGCCTGTAGATTTGGATGCACAGAGTTCCCTGTGTTCGCAAGAGACAAGGGAATCGCGTCTGTGCGCACAGAAGCAATAGCGGACCGTTTCCCTCGGAGTGAACGCGAAAGAGCCGTCTATATACTCGCAGACACGCGAACGTGCCTCAATGCGGTCACAGAGGCAGCAGCTTTTGCACAGATGCTCCTGGTGATTCTGGCACTTTCCAGGCACACTCCTGAAAGTCGCGCACACTGCTGTTCACTCGCTAAACGACCTCTTGGGAAACACGTCTCCGGTCGACGGACCGCTCAGATTGCTTCTCGTGTAACTGTGAACTGTGTCAGCGCAGGGAATCCGTCTCTGTTGAGCAGATGTCAATCCTGCCTCGCTTTTGCTTTGTTGCCTCTACCAGATGATTTCCCGTTTCTCTCTTCACTGGAGCAGGCAGACACAGCCAACGCACATCAAGTGTCAAGAGACACGCTCTGCTGAGCTCAACGCTTGTGCAGATGCACATGTGCGACGAAGTCAACACACGTGCTTGTGGAGAGAAAGAAAGGGACTCCCAGGCGTGTGGAGCGACGGGGAGAAAGAGCGGGCGCTGAGGAACACAGTTTCAAACAGACTGTCTCCACACAAACAGGCACCTGTCTGCAGGTATCCTAGATCTTGATTCTTGAACTTGAGGAAACACGCGTCTGAGCAAAACTCCCAAACCGCTTCCAGGAAAGACACAGGCTCTCCCACAAGCACACAAGTGTTTGCCCTCAGCTATAGATCAGGGACAAGCCTGTGAAGAGCAACCAAAGAGCTCGTCCGTCTTTCCCTCAATAGATGGGAGTAGGCGCGCTTGCGGATGTGTGCGTGTGTGTGGCCACGCGTTTGCTTAGGCATCAGTGTGTGAAAAGGTAGGTGCTTTTCTCTAGCTGCGTGTGCGTGCACGTGGTGCTGGGTGCACATCCCTGGGTGCTCGTGGAAAGGTTTCTGCATGGTTTTCGCTGAGGAATCGTGTGTGTGCACATGGACAAAGAGAAGGCGCAGCAACCAGGTTCCAGCGCCGAAGAAGGCAAAAGGCGAGGTTTCCGGCGCTATCTCCTTCTCTCCCCAGAGCTAGTCGCGCAAAGCAAGCCGCTAAGCCGGCGACCGGCAAGAGAGCTACAACGAAGCATGCCGAACGGAGAAAATAGCAGCAGCTCATCTGTTCACACCTTGTTTCTGCCATGTGCTTGAACGCCAAGACGTTCGCGCTTCTGTGAGATGAAAGACGTCCTTCTGCATATGTGGTTGCTCACACCGGTGCACTTGTTAGTGTATCCATTCAGTCCTGGGCTGCGGGGCATTCAGAAGTGGCTCTGTGGAGACGTCTGCATAGAGGCAGCTGTCAGAACACGCACACTCGATTGTTCACCAAAACATATGCAGACGCGTCCTTAGCCTGTAGATTTGGATGCACAGAGTTCCCTGTGTTCGCAAGAGACAAGGGAATCGCGTCTGTGCGCACAGAAGCAATAGCGGACCGTTTCCCTCGGAGTGAACGCGAAAGAGCCGTCTATATACTCGCAGACACGCGAACGTGCCTCAATGCGGTCACAGAGGCAGCAGCTTTTGCACAGATGCTCCTGGTGATTCTGGCACTTTCCAGGCACACTCCTGAAAGTCGCGCACACTGCTGTTCACTCGCTAAACGACCTCTTGGGAAACACGTCTCCGGTCGACGGACCGCTCAGATTGCTTCTCGTGTAACTGTGAACTGTGTCAGCGCAGGGAATCCGTCTCTGTTGAGCAGATGTCAATCCTGCCTCGCTTTTGCTTTGTTGCCTCTACCAAGATGATTTCCCGTTTCTCTCTTCACTGGAGCAGGCAGACACAGCCAACGCACATCAAGTGTCAAGAGACACGCTCTGCTGAGCTCAACGCTTGTGCAGATGCACATGTGCGACGAAGTCAACACACGTGCTTGTGGAGAGAAAGAAAGGGACTCCCAGGCGTGTGGAGCGACGGGGAGAAAGAGCGGGCGCTGAGGAACACAGTTTCAAACAGACTGTCTCCACACAAACAGGCACCTGTCTGCAGGTATCCTAGATCTTGATTCTTGAACTTGAGGAAACACGCGTCTGAGCAAAACTCCCAAACGCTTCCAGGAAAGACACAGGCTCTCCCACAAGCACACAAGTGTTTGCCCTCAGCTATAGATCAGGGACAAGCCTGTGAAGAGCAACCAAAGAGCTCGTCCGTCTTTCCCTCAGTAGATGGGAGTAGGCGCGCTTGCGGATGTGTGCGTGTGTGTGGCCACGCGTTTGCTTAGGCATCAGTGTGTGAAAAGGTAGGTGCTTTTCTCTAGCTGCGTGTGCGTGCACGTGGTGCTGGGTGCACATCCCTGGGTGCTCGTGGAAAGGTTTCTGCATGGTTTTCGCTGAGGAATCGTGTGTGTGCACATGGACAAAGAGAAGGCGCAGCAACCAGGTTCCAGCGCCGAAGAAGGCAAAAGGCGAGGTTTCCGGCGCTATCTCCTTCTCTCCCCAGAGCTAGTCGCGCAAAGCAAGCCGCTAAGCCGGCGACCGGCAAGAGAGCTACAACGAAGCATGCCGAACGGAGAAAATAGCAGCAGCTCATCTGTTCACACCTTGTTTCTGCCATGTGCTTGAACGCCAAGACGTTCGCGCTTCTGTGAGATGAAAGACGTCCTTCTGCATATGTGGTTGCTCACACCGGTGCACTTGTTAGTGTATCCATTCAGTCCTGGGCTGCGGGGCATTCAGAAGTGGCTCTGTGGAGACGTCTGCATAGAGGCAGCTGTCAGAACACGCACACTCGATTGTTCACCAAAACATATGCAGACGCGTCCTTAGCCTGTAGATTTGGATGCACAGAGTTCCCTGTGTTCGCAAGAGACAAGGGAATCGCGTCTGTGCGCACAGAAGCAATAGCGGACCGTTTCCCTCGGAGTGAACGCGAAAGAGCCGTCTATATACTCGCAGACACGCGAACGTGCCTCAATGCGGTCACAGAGGCAGCAGCTTTTGCACAGATGCTCCTGGTGATTCTGGCACTTTCCAGGCACACTCCTGAAAGTCGCGCACACTGCTGTTCACTCGCTAAACGACCTCTTGGGAAACACGTCTCCGGTCGACGGACCGCTCAGATTGCTTCTCGTGTAACTGTGAACTGTGTCAGCGCAGGGAATCCGTCTCTGTTGAGCAGATGTCAATCCTGCCTCGCTTTTGCTTTGTTGCCTCTACCAAGACGATTTCCCGTTTCTCTCTTCACTGGAGCAGGCAGACACAGCCAACGCACATCAAGTGTCAAGAGACACGCTCTGCTGAGCTCAACGCTTGTGCAGATGCACATGTGCGACGAAGTCAACACACGTGCTTGTGGAGAGAAAGAAAGGGACTCCCAGGCGTGTGGAGCGACGGGGAGAAAGAGCGGGCGCTGAGGAACACAGTTTCAAACAGACTGTCTCCACACAAACAGGCACCTGTCTGCAGGTATCCTAGATCTTGATTCTTGAACTTGAGGAAACACGCGTCTGAGCAAAACTCCCAAACGCTTCCAGGAAAGACACAGGCTCTCCCACAAGCACACAAGTGTTTGCCCTCAGCTATAGATCAGGGACAAGCCTGTGAAGAGCAACCAAAGAGCTCGTCCGTCTTTCCCTCAATAGATGGGAGTAGGCGCGCTTGCGGATGTGTGCGTGTGTGTGGCCACGCGTTTGCTTAGGCATCAGTGTGTGAAAAGGTAGGTGCTTTTCTCTAGCTGCGTGTGCGTGCACGTGGTGCTGGGTGCACATCCCTGGGTGCTCGTGGAAAGGTTTCTGCATGGTTTTCGCTGAGGAATCGTGTGTGTGCACATGGACAAAGAGAAGGCGCAGCAACCAGGTTCCAGCGCCGAAGAAGGCAAAAGGCGAGGTTTCCGGCGCTATCTCCTTCTCTCCCCAGAGCTAGTCGCGCAAAGCAAGCCGCTAAGCCGGCGACCGGCAAGAGAGCTACAACGAAGCATGCCGAACGGAGAAAATAGCAGCAGCTCATCTGTTCACACCTTGTTTCTGCCATGTGCTTGAACGCCAAGACGTTCGCGCTTCTGTGAGATGAAAGACGTCCTTCTGCATATGTGGTTGCTCACACCGGTGCACTTGTTAGTGTATCCATTCAGTCCTGGGCTGCGGGGCATTCAGAAGTGGCTCTGTGGAGACGTCTGCATAGAGGCAGCTGTCAGAACACGCACACTCGATTGTTCACCAAAACATATGCAGACGCGTCCTTAGCCTGTAGATTTGGATGCACAGAGTTCCCTGTGTTCGCAAGAGACAAGGGAATCGCGTCTGTGCGCACAGAAGCAATAGCGGACCGTTTCCCTCGGAGTGAACGCGAAAGAGCCGTCTATATACTCGCAGACACGCGAACGTGCCTCAATGCGGTCACAGAGGCAGCAGCTTTTGCACAGATGCTCCTGGTGATTCTGGCACTTTCCAGGCACACTCCTGAAAGTCGCGCACACTGCTGTTCACTCGCTAAACGACCTCTTGGGAAACACGTCTCCGGTCGACGGACCGCTCAGATTGCTTCTCGTGTAACTGTGAACTGTGTCAGCGCAGGGAATCCGTCTCTGTTGAGCAGATGTCAATCCTGCCTCGCTTTTGCTTTGTTGCCTCTACCAAGATGATTTCCCGTTTCTCTCTTCACTGGAGCAGGCAGACACAGCCAACGCACATCAAGTGTCAAGAGACACGCTCTGCTGAGCTCAACGCTTGTGCAGATGCACATGTGCGACGAAGTCAACACACGTGCTTGTGGAGAGAAAGAAAGGGACTCCCAGGCGTGTGGAGCGACGGGGAGAAAGAGCGGGCGCTGAGGAACACAGTTTCAAACAGACTGTCTCCACACAAACAGGCACCTGTCTGCAGGTATCCTAGATCTTGATTCTTGAACTTGAGGAAACACGCGTCTGAGCAAAACTCCCAAACGCTTCCAGGAAAGACACAGGCTCTCCCACAAGCACACAAGTGTTTGCCCTCAGCTATAGATCAGGGACAAGCCTGTGAAGAGCAACCAAAGAGCTCGTCCGTCTTTCCCTCAGTAGATGGGAGTAGGCGCGCTTGCGGATGTGTGCGTGTGTGTGGCCACGCGTTTGCTTAGGCATCAGTGTGTGAAAAGGTAGGTGCTTTTCTCTAGCTGCGTGTGCGTGCACGTGGTGCTGGGTGCACATCCCTGGGTGCTCGTGGAAAGGTTTCTGCATGGTTTTCGCTGAGGAATCGTGTGTGTGCACATGGACAAAGAGAAGGCGCAGCAACCAGGTTCCAGCGCCGAAGAAGGCAAAAGGCGAGGTTTCCGGCGCTATCTCCTTCTCTCCCCAGAGCTAGTCGCGCAAAGCAAGCCGCTAAGCCGGCGACCGGCAAGAGAGCTACAACGAAGCATGCCGAACGGAGAAAATAGCAGCAGCTCATCTGTTCACACCTTGTTTCTGCCATGTGCTTGAACGCCAAGACGTTCGCGCTTCTGTGAGATGAAAGACGTCCTTCTGCATATGTGGTTGCTCACACCGGTGCACTTGTTAGTGTATCCATTCAGTCCTGGGCTGCGGGGCATTCAGAAGTGGCTCTGTGGAGACGTCTGCATAGAGGCAGCTGTCAGAACACGCACACTCGATTGTTCACCAAAACATATGCAGACGCGTCCTTAGCCTGTAGATTTGGATGCACAGAGTTCCCTGTGTTCGCAAGAGACAAGGGAATCGCGTCTGTGCGCACAGAAGCAATAGCGGACCGTTTCCCTCGGAGTGAACGCGAAAGAGCCGTCTATATACTCGCAGACACGCGAACGTGCCTCAATGCGGTCACAGAGGCAGCAGCTTTTGCACAGATGCTCCTGGTGATTCTGGCACTTTCCAGGCACACTCCTGAAAGTCGCGCACACTGCTGTTCACTCGCTAAACGACCTCTTGGGAAACACGTCTCCGGTCGACGGACCGCTCAGATTGCTTCTCGTGTAACTGTGAACTGTGTCAGCGCAGGGAATCCGTCTCTGTTGAGCAGATGTCAATCCTGCCTCGCTTTTGCTTTGTTGCCTCTACCAAGATGATTTCCCGTTTCTCTCTTCACTGGAGCAGGCAGACACAGCCAACGCACATCAAGTGTCAAGAGACACGCTCTGCTGAGCTCAACGCTTGTGCAGATGCACATGTGCGACGAAGTCAACACACGTGCTTGTGGAGAGAAAGAAAGGGACTCCCAGGCGTGTGGAGCGACGGGGAGAAAGAGCGGGCGCTGAGGAACACAGTTTCAAACAGACTGTCTCCACACAAACAGGCACCTGTCTGCAGGTATCCTAGATCTTGATTCTTGAACTTGAGGAAACACGCGTCTGAGCAAAACTCCCAAACGCTTCCAGGAAAGACACAGGCTCTCCCACAAGCACACAAGTGTTTGCCCTCAGCTATAGATCAGGGACAAGCCTGTGAAGAGCAACCAAAGAGCTCGTCCGTCTTTCCCTCAATAGATGGGAGTAGGCGCGCTTGCGGATGTGTGCGTGTGTGTGGCCACGCGTTTGCTTAGGCATCAGTGTGTGAAAAGGTAGGTGCTTTTCTCTAGCTGCGTGTGCGTGCACGTGGTGCTGGGTGCACATCCCTGGGTGCTCGTGGAAAGGTTTCTGCATGGTTTTCGCTGAGGAATCGTGTGTGTGCACATGGACAAAGAGAAGGCGCAGCAACCAGGTTCCAGCGCCGAAGAAGGCAAAAGGCGAGGTTTCCGGCGCTATCTCCTTCTCTCCCCAGAGCTAGTCGCGCAAAGCAAGCCGCTAAGCCGGCGACCGGCAAGAGAGCTACAACGAAGCATGCCGAACGGAGAAAATAGCAGCAGCTCATCTGTTCACACCTTGTTTCTGCCATGTGCTTGAACGCCAAGACGTTCGCGCTTCTGTGAGATGAAAGACGTCCTTCTGCATATGTGGTTGCTCACACCGGTGCACTTGTTAGTGTATCCATTCAGTCCTGGGCTGCGGGGCATTCAGAAGTGGCTCTGTGGAGACGTCTGCATAGAGGCAGCTGTCAGAACACGCACACTCGATTGTTCACCAAAACATATGCAGACGCGTCCTTAGCCTGTAGATTTGGATGCACAGAGTTCCCTGTGTTCGCAAGAGACAAGGGAATCGCGTCTGTGCGCACAGAAGCAATAGCGGACCGTTTCCCTCGGAGTGAACGCGAAAGAGCCGTCTATATACTCGCAGACACGCGAACGTGCCTCAATGCGGTCACAGAGGCAGCAGCTTTTGCACAGATGCTCCTGGTGATTCTGGCACTTTCCAGGCACACTCCTGAAAGTCGCGCACACTGCTGTTCACTCGCTAAACGACCTCTTGGGAAACACGTCTCCGGTCGACGGACCGCTCAGATTGCTTCTCGTGTAACTGTGAACTGTGTCAGCGCAGGGAATCCGTCTCTGTTGAGCAGATGTCAATCCTGCCTCGCTTTTGCTTTGTTGCCTCTACCAAGACGATTTCCCGTTTCTCTCTTCACTGGAGCAGGCAGACACAGCCAACGCACATCAAGTGTCAAGAGACACGCTCTGCTGAGCTCAACGCTTGTGCAGATGCACATGTGCGACGAAGTCAACACACGTGCTTGTGGAGAGAAAGAAAGGGACTCCCAGGCGTGTGGAGCGACGGGGAGAAAGAGCGGGCGCTGAGGAACACAGTTTCAAACAGACTGTCTCCACACAAACAGGCACCTGTCTGCAGGTATCCTAGATCTTGATTCTTGAACTTGAGGAAACACGCGTCTGAGCAAAACTCCCAAACGCTTCCAGGAAAGACACAGGCTCTCCCACAAGCACACAAGTGTTTGCCCTCAGCTATAGATCAGGGACAAGCCTGTGAAGAGCAACCAAAGAGCTCGTCCGTCTTTCCCTCAATAGATGGGAGTAGGCGCGCTTGCGGATGTGTGCGTGTGTGTGGCCACGCGTTTGCTTAGGCATCAGTGTGTGAAAAGGTAGGTGCTTTTCTCTAGCTGCGTGTGCGTGCACGTGGTGCTGGGTGCACATCCCTGGGTGCTCGTGGAAAGGTTTCTGCATGGTTTTCGCTGAGGAATCGTGTGTGTGCACATGGACAAAGAGAAGGCGCAGCAACCAGGTTCCAGCGCCGAAGAAGGCAAAAGGCGAGGTTTCCGGCGCTATCTCCTTCTCTCCCCAGAGCTAGTCGCGCAAAGCAAGCCGCTAAGCCGGCGACCGGCAAGAGAGCTACAACGAAGCATGCCGAACGGAGAAAATAGCAGCAGCTCATCTGTTCACACCTTGTTTCTGCCATGTGCTTGAACGCCAAGACGTTCGCGCTTCTGTGAGATGAAAGACGTCCTTCTGCATATGTGGTTGCTCACACCGGTGCACTTGTTAGTGTATCCATTCAGTCCTGGGCTGCGGGGCATTCAGAAGTGGCTCTGTGGAGACGTCTGCATAGAGGCAGCTGTCAGAACACGCACACTCGATTGTTCACCAAAACATATGCAGACGCGTCCTTAGCCTGTAGATTTGGATGCACAGAGTTCCCTGTGTTCGCAAGAGACAAGGGAATCGCGTCTGTGCGCACAGAAGCAATAGCGGACCGTTTCCCTCGGAGTGAACGCGAAAGAGCCGTCTATATACTCGCAGACACGCGAACGTGCCTCAATGCGGTCACAGAGGCAGCAGCTTTTGCACAGATGCTCCTGGTGATTCTGGCACTTTCCAGGCACACTCCTGAAAGTCGCGCACACTGCTGTTCACTCGCTAAACGACCTCTTGGGAAACACGTCTCCGGTCGACGGACCGCTCAGATTGCTTCTCGTGTAACTGTGAACTGTGTCAGCGCAGGGAATCCGTCTCTGTTGAGCAGATGTCAATCCTGCCTCGCTTTTGCTTTGTTGCCTCTACCAAGACGATTTCCCGTTTCTCTCTTCACTGGAGCAGGCAGACACAGCCAACGCACATCAAGTGTCAAGAGACACGCTCTGCTGAGCTCAACGCTTGTGCAGATGCACATGTGCGACGAAGTCAACACACGTGCTTGTGGAGAGAAAGAAAGGGACTCCCAGGCGTGTGGAGCGACGGGGAGAAAGAGCGGGCGCTGAGGAACACAGTTTCAAACAGACTGTCTCCACACAAACAGGCACCTGTCTGCAGGTATCCTAGATCTTGATTCTTGAACTTGAGGAAACACGCGTCTGAGCAAAACTCCCAAACGCTTCCAGGAAAGACACAGGCTCTCCCACAAGCACACAAGTGTTTGCCCTCAGCTATAGATCAGGGACAAGCCTGTGAAGAGCAACCAAAGAGCTCGTCCGTCTTTCTCTCAGTAGATGGGAGTAGGCGCGCTTGCGGATGTGTGCGTGTGTGTGGCCACGCGTTTGCTTAGGCATCAGTGTGTGAAAAGGTAGGTGCTTTTCTCTAGCTGCGTGTGCGTGCACGTGGTGCTGGGTGCACATCCCTGGGTGCTCGTGGAAAGGTTTCTGCATGGTTTTCGCTGAGGAATCGTGTGTGTGCACATGGACAAAGAGAAGGCGCAGCAACCAGGTTCCAGCGCCGAAGAAGGCAAAAGGCGAGGTTTCCGGCGCTATCTCCTTCTCTCCCCAGAGCTAGTCGCGCAAAGCAAGCCGCTAAGCCGGCGACCGGCAAGAGAGCTACAACGAAGCATGCCGAACGGAGAAAATAGCAGCAGCTCATCTGTTCACACCTTGTTTCTGCCATGTGCTTGAACGCCAAGACGTTCGCGCTTCTGTGAGATGAAAGACGTCCTTCTGCATATGTGGTTGCTCACACCGGTGCACTTGTTAGTGTATCCATTCAGTCCTGGGCTGCGGGGCATTCAGAAGTGGCTCTGTGGAGACGTCTGCATAGAGGCAGCTGTCAGAACACGCACACTCGATTGTTCACCAAAACATATGCAGACGCGTCCTTAGCCTGTAGATTTGGATGCACAGAGTTCCCTGTGTTCGCAAGAGACAAGGGAATCGCGTCTGTGCGCACAGAAGCAATAGCGGACCGTTTCCCTCGGAGTGAACGCGAAAGAGCCGTCTATATACTCGCAGACACGCGAACGTGCCTCAATGCGGTCACAGAGGCAGCAGCTTTTGCACAGATGCTCCTGGTGATTCTGGCACTTTCCAGGCACACTCCTGAAAGTCGCGCACACTGCTGTTCACTCGCTAAACGACCTCTTGGGAAACACGTCTCCGGTCGACGGACCGCTCAGATTGCTTCTCGTGTAACTGTGAACTGTGTCAGCGCAGGGAATCCGTCTCTGTTGAGCAGATGTCAATCCTGCCTCGCCTTTGCTTTGTTGCCTCTACCAAGATGATTTCCCGTTTCTCTCTTCACTGGAGCAGGCAGACACAGCCAACGCACATCAAGTGTCAAGAGACACGCTCTGCTGAGCTCAACGCTTGTGCAGATGCACATGTGCGACGAAGTCAACACACGTGCTTGTGGAGAGAAAGAAAGGGACTCCCAGGCGTGTGGAGCGACGGGGAGAAAGAGCGGGCGCTGAGGAACACAGTTTCAAACAGACTGTCTCCACACAAACAGGCACCTGTCTGCAGGTATCCTAGATCTTGATTCTTGAACTTGAGGAAACACGCGTCTGAGCAAAACTCCCAAACGCTTCCAGGAAAGACACAGGCTCTCCCACAAGCACACAAGTGTTTGCCCTCAGCTATAGATCAGGGACAAGCCTGTGAAGAGCAACCAAAGAGCTCGTCCGTCTTTCCCTCAATAGATGGGAGTAGGCGCGCTTGCGGATGTGTGCGTGTGTGTGGCCACGCGTTTGCTTAGGCATCAGAGTGTGAAAAGGTAGGTGCTTTTCTCTAGCTGCGTGTGCGTGCACGTGGTGCTGGGTGCACATCCCTGGGTGCTCGTGGAAAGGTTTCTGCATGGTTTTCGCTGAGGAATCGTGTGTGTGCACATGGACAAAGAGAAGGCGCAGCAACCAGGTTCCAGCGCCGAAGAAGGCAAAAGGCGAGGTTTCCGGCGCTATCTCCTTCTCTCCCCAGAGCTAGTCGCGCAAAGCAAGCCGCTAAGCCGGCGACCGGCAAGAGAGCTACAACGAAGCATGCCGAACGGAGAAAATAGCAGCAGCTCATCTGTTCACACCTTGTTTCTGCCATGTGCTTGAACGCCAAGACGTTCGCGCTTCTGTGAGATGAAAGACGTCCTTCTGCATATGTGGTTGCTCACACCGGTGCACTTGTTAGTGTATCCATTCAGTCCTGGGCTGCTGGGCATTCAGAAGTGGCTCTGTGGAGACGTCTGCATAGAGGCAGCTGTCAGAACACGCACACTCGATTGTTCACCAAAACATATGCAGACGCGTCCTTAGCCTGTAGATTTGGATGCACAGAGTTCCCTGTGTTCGCAAGAGACAAGGGAATCGCGTCTGTGCGCACAGAAGCAATAGCGGACCGTTTCCCTCGGAGTGAACGCGAAAGAGCCGTCTATATACTCGCAGACACGCGAACGTGCCTCAATGCGGTCACAGAGGCAGCAGCTTTTGCACAGATGCTCCTGGTGATTCTGGCACTTTCCAGGCACACTCCTGAAAGTCGCGCACACTGCTGTTCACTCGCTAAACGACCTCTTGGGAAACACGTCTCCGGTCGACGGACCGCTCAGATTGCTTCTCGTGTAACTGTGAACTGTGTCAGCGCAGGGAATCCGTCTCTGTTGAGCAGATGTCAATCCTGCCTCGCCTTTGCTTTGTTGCCTCTACCAAGATGATTTCCCGTTTCTCTCTTCACTGGAGCAGGCAGACACAGCCAACGCACATCAAGTGTCAAGAGACACGCTCTGCTGAGCTCAACGCTTGTGCAGATGCACATGTGCGACGAAGTCAACACACGTGCTTGTGGAGAGAAAGAAAGGGACTCCCAGGCGTGTGGAGCGACGGGGAGAAAGAGCGGGCGCTGAGGAACACAGTTTCAAACAGACTGTCTCCACACAAACAGGCACCTGTCTGCAGGTATCCTAGATCTTGATTCTTGAACTTGAGGAAACACGCGTCTGAGCAAAACTCCCAAACGCTTCCAGGAAAGACACAGGCTCTCCCACAAGCACACAAGTGTTTGCCCTCAGCTATAGATCAGGGACAAGCCTGTGAAGAGCAACCAAAGAGCTCGTCCGTCTTTCCCTCAATAGATGGGAGTAGGCGCGCTTGCGGATGTGTGCGTGTGTGTGGCCACGCGTTTGCTTAGGCATCAGAGTGTGAAAAGGTAGGTGCTTTTCTCTAGCTGCGTGTGCGTGCACGTGGTGCTGGGTGCACATCCCTGGGTGCTCGTGGAAAGGTTTCTGCATGGTTTTCGCTGAGGAATCGTGTGTGTGCACATGGACAAAGAGAAGGCGCAGCAACCAGGTTCCAGCGCCGAAGAAGGCAAAAGGCGAGGTTTCCGGCGCTATCTCCTTCTCTCCCCAGAGCTAGTCGCGCAAAGCAAGCCGCTAAGCCGGCGACCGGCAAGAGAGCTACAACGAAGCATGCCGAACGGAGAAAATAGCAGCAGCTCATCTGTTCACACCTTGTTTCTGCCATGTGCTTGAACGCCAAGACGTTCGCGCTTCTGTGAGATGAAAGACGTCCTTCTGCATATGTGGTTGCTCACACCGGTGCACTTGTTAGTGTATCCATTCAGTCCTGGGCTGCGGGGCATTCAGAAGTGGCTCTGTGGAGACGTCTGCATAGAGGCAGCTGTCAGAACACGCACACTCGATTGTTCACCAAAACATATGCAGACGCGTCCTTAGCCTGTAGATTTGGATGCACAGAGTTCCCTGTGTTCGCAAGAGACAAGGGAATCGCGTCTGTGCGCACAGAAGCAATAGCGGACCGTTTCCCTCGGAGTGAACGCGAAAGAGCCGTCTATATACTCGCAGACACGCGAACGTGCCTCAATGCGGTCACAGAGGCAGCAGCTTTTGCACAGATGCTCCTGGTGATTCTGGCACTTTCCAGGCACACTCCTGAAAGTCGCGCACACTGCTGTTCACTCGCTAAACGACCTCTTGGGAAACACGTCTCCGGTCGACGGACCGCTCAGATTGCTTCTCGTGTAACTGTGAACTGTGTCAGCGCAGGGAATCCGTCTCTGTTGAGCAGATGTCAATCCTGCCTCGCTTTTGCTTTGTTGCCTCTACCAAGATGATTTCCCGTTTCTCTCTTCACTGGAGCAGGCAGACACAGCCAACGCACATCAAGTGTCAAGAGACACGCTCTGCTGAGCTCAACGCTTGTGCAGATGCACATGTGCGACGAAGTCAACACACGTGCTTGTGGAGAGAAAGAAAGGGACTCCCAGGCGTGTGGAGCGACGGGGAGAAAGAGCGGGCGCTGAGGAACACAGTTTCAAACAGACTGTCTCCACACAAACAGGCACCTGTCTGCAGGTATCCTAGATCTTGATTCTTGAACTTGAGGAAACACGCGTCTGAGCAAAACTCCCAAACGCTTCCAGGAAAGACACAGGCTCTCCCACAAGCACACAAGTGTTTGCCCTCAGCTATAGATCAGGGACAAGCCTGTGAAGAGCAACCAAAGAGCTCGTCCGTCTTTCCCTCAATAGATGGGAGTAGGCGCGCTTGCGGATGTGTGCGTGTGTGTGGCCACGCGTTTGCTTAGGCATCAGAGTGTGAAAAGGTAGGTGCTTTTCTCTAGCTGCGTGTGCGTGCACGTGGTGCTGGGTGCACATCCCTGGGTGCTCGTGGAAAGGTTTCTGCATGGTTTTCGCTGAGGAATCGTGTGTGTGCACATGGACAAAGAGAAGGCGCAGCAACCAGGTTCCAGCGCCGAAGAAGGCAAAAGGCGAGGTTTCCGGCGCTATCTCCTCTCCCCAGAGCTAGTCGCGCAAAGCAAGCCGCTAAGCCGGCGACCGGCAAGAGAGCTACAACGAAGCATGCCGAACGGAGAAAATAGCAGCAGCTCATCTGTTCACACCTTGTTTCTGCCATGTGCTTGAACGCCAAGACGTTCGCGCTTCTGTGAGATGAAAGACGTCCTTCTGCATATGTGGTTGCTCACACCGGTGCACTTGTTAGTGTATCCATTCAGTCCTGGGCTGCGGGGCATTCAGAAGTGGCTCTGTGGAGACGTCTGCATAGAGGCAGCTGTCAGAACACGCACACTCGATTGTTCACCAAAACATATGCAGACGCGTCCTTAGCCTGTAGATTTGGATGCACAGAGTTCCCTGTGTTCGCAAGAGACAAGGGAATCGCGTCTGTGCGCACAGAAGCAATAGCGGACCGTTTCCCTCGGAGTGAACGCGAAAGAGCCGTCTATATACTCGCAGACACGCGAACGTGCCTCAATGCGGTCACAGAGGCAGCAGCTTTTGCACAGATGCTCCTGGTGATTCTGGCACTTTCCAGGCACACTCCTGAAAGTCGCGCACACTGCTGTTCACTCGCTAAACGACCTCTTGGGAAACACGTCTCCGGTCGACGGACCGCTCAGATTGCTTCTCGTGTAACTGTGAACTGTGTCAGCGCAGGGAATCCGTCTCTGTTGAGCAGATGTCAATCCTGCCTCGCTTTTGCTTTGTTGCCTCTACCAAGACGATTTCCCGTTTCTCTCTTCACTGGAGCAGGCAGACACAGCCAACGCACATCAAGTGTCAAGAGACACGCTCTGCTGAGCTCAACGCTTGTGCAGATGCACATGTGCGACGAAGTCAACACACGTGCTTGTGGAGAGAAAGAAAGGGACTCCCAGGCGTGTGGAGCGACGGGGAGAAAGAGCGGGCGCTGAGGAACACAGTTTCAAACAGACTGTCTCCACACAAACAGGCACCTGTCTGCAGGTATCCTAGATCTTGATTCTTGAACTTGAGGAAACACGCGTCTGAGCAAAACTCCCAAACGCTTCCAGGAAAGACACAGGCTCTCCCACAAGCACACAAGTGTTTGCCCTCAGCTATAGATCAGGGACAAGCCTGTGAAGAGCAACCAAAGAGCTCGTCCGTCTTTCCCTCAATAGATGGGAGTAGGCGCGCTTGCGGATGTGTGCGTGTGTGTGGCCACGCGTTTGCTTAGGCATCAGTGTGTGAAAAGGTAGGTGCTTTTCTCTAGCTGCGTGTGCGTGCACGTGGTGCTGGGTGCACATCCCTGGGTGCTCGTGGAAAGGTTTCTGCATGGTTTTCGCTGAGGAATCGTGTGTGTGCACATGGACAAAGAGAAGGCGCAGCAACCAGGTTCCAGCGCCGAAGAAGGCAAAAGGCGAGGTTTCCGGCGCTATCTCCTTCTCTCCCCAGAGCTAGTCGCGCAAAGCAAGCCGCTAAGCCGGCGACCGGCAAGAGAGCTACAACGAAGCATGCCGAACGGAGAAAATAGCAGCAGCTCATCTGTTCACACCTTGTTTCTGCCATGTGCTTGAACGCCAAGACGTTCGCGCTTCTGTGAGATGAAAGACGTCCTTCTGCATATGTGGTTGCTCACACCGGTGCACTTGTTAGTGTATCCATTCAGTCCTGGGCTGCGGGGCATTCAGAAGTGGCTCTGTGGAGACGTCTGCATAGAGGCAGCTGTCAGAACACGCACACTCGATTGTTCACCAAAACATATGCAGACGCGTCCTTAGCCTGTAGATTTGGATGCACAGAGTTCCCTGTGTTCGCAAGAGACAAGGGAATCGCGTCTGTGCGCACAGAAGCAATAGCGGACCGTTTCCCTCGGAGTGAACGCGAAAGAGCCGTCTATATACTCGCAGACACGCGAACGTGCCTCAATGCGGTCACAGAGGCAGCAGCTTTTGCACAGATGCTCCTGGTGATTCTGGCACTTTCCAGGCACACTCCTGAAAGTCGCGCACACTGCTGTTCACTCGCTAAACGACCTCTTGGGAAACACGTCTCCGGTCGACGGACCGCTCAGATTGCTTCTCGTGTAACTGTGAACTGTGTCAGCGCAGGGAATCCGTCTCTGTTGAGCAGATGTCAATCCTGCCTCGCTTTTGCTTTGTTGCCTCTACCAAGACGATTTCCCGTTTCTCTCTTCACTGGAGCAGGCAGACACAGCCAACGCACATCAAGTGTCAAGAGACACGCTCTGCTGAGCTCAACGCTTGTGCAGATGCACATGTGCGACGAAGTCAACACACGTGCTTGTGGAGAGAAAGAAAGGGACTCCCAGGCGTGTGGAGCGACGGGGAGAAAGAGCGGGCGCTGAGGAACACAGTTTCAAACAGACTGTCTCCACACAAACAGGCACCTGTCTGCAGGTATCCTAGATCTTGATTCTTGAACTTGAGGAAACACGCGTCTGAGCAAAACTCCCAAACGCTTCCAGGAAAGACACAGGCTCTCCCACAAGCACACAAGTGTTTGCCCTCAGCTATAGATCAGGGACAAGCCTGTGAAGAGCAACCAAAGAGCTCGTCCGTCTTTCCCTCAATAGATGGGAGTAGGCGCGCTTGCGGATGTGTGCGTGTGTGTGGCCACGCGTTTGCTTAGGCATCAGTGTGTGAAAAGGTAGGTGCTTTTCTCTAGCTGCGTGTGCGTGCACGTGGTGCTGGGTGCACATCCCTGGGTGCTCGTGGAAAGGTTTCTGCATGGTTTTCGCTGAGGAATCGTGTGTGTGCACATGGACAAAGAGAAGGCGCAGCAACCAGGTTCCAGCGCCGAAGAAGGCAAAAGGCGAGGTTTCCGGCGCTATCTCCTTCTCTCCCCAGAGCTAGTCGCGCAAAGCAAGCCGCTAAGCCGGCGACCGGCAAGAGAGCTACAACGAAGCATGCCGAACGGAGAAAATAGCAGCAGCTCATCTGTTCACACCTTGTTTCTGCCATGTGCTTGAACGCCAAGACGTTCGCGCTTCTGTGAGATGAAAGACGTCCTTCTGCATATGTGGTTGCTCACACCGGTGCACTTGTTAGTGTATCCATTCAGTCCTGGGCTGCGGGGCATTCAGAAGTGGCTCTGTGGAGACGTCTGCATAGAGGCAGCTGTCAGAACACGCACACTCGATTGTTCACCAAAACATATGCAGACGCGTCCTTAGCCTGTAGATTTGGATGCACAGAGTTCCCTGTGTTCGCAAGAGACAAGGGAATCGCGTCTGTGCGCACAGAAGCAATAGCGGACCGTTTCCCTCGGAGTGAACGCGAAAGAGCCGTCTATATACTCGCAGACACGCGAACGTGCCTCAATGCGGTCACAGAGGCAGCAGCTTTTGCACAGATGCTCCTGGTGATTCTGGCACTTTCCAGGCACACTCCTGAAAGTCGCGCACACTGCTGTTCACTCGCTAAACGACCTCTTGGGAAACACGTCTCCGGTCGACGGACCGCTCAGATTGCTTCTCGTGTAACTGTGAACTGTGTCAGCGCAGGGAATCCGTCTCTGTTGAGCAGATGTCAATCCTGCCTCGCTTTTGCTTTGTTGCCTCTACCAAGATGATTTCCCGTTTCTCTCTTCACTGGAGCAGGCAGACACAGCCAACGCACATCAAGTGTCAAGAGACACGCTCTGCTGAGCTCAACGCTTGTGCAGATGCACATGTGCGACGAAGTCAACACACGTGCTTGTGGAGAGAAAGAAAGGGACTCCCAGGCGTGTGGAGCGACGGGGAGAAAGAGCGGGCGCTGAGGAACACAGTTTCAAACAGACTGTCTCCACACAAACAGGCACCTGTCTGCAGGTATCCTAGATCTTGATTCTTGAACTTGAGGAAACACGCGTCTGAGCAAAACTCCCAAACGCTTCCAGGAAAGACACAGGCTCTCCCACAAGCACACAAGTGTTTGCCCTCAGCTATAGATCAGGGACAAGCCTGTGAAGAGCAACCAAAGAGCTCGTCCGTCTTTCCCTCAATAGATGGGAGTAGGCGCGCTTGCGGATGTGTGCGTGTGTGTGGCCACGCGTTTGCTTAGGCATCAGTGTGTGAAAAGGTAGGTGCTTTTCTCTAGCTGCGTGTGCGTGCACGTGGTGCTGGCTGCACATCCCTGGGTGCTCGTGGAAAGGTTTCTGCATGGTTTTCGCTGAGGAATCGTGTGTGTGCACATGGACAAAGAGAAGGCGCAGCAACCAGGTTCCAGCGCCGAAGAAGGCAAAAGGCGAGGTTTCCGGCGCTATCTCCTTCTCTCCCCAGAGCTAGTCGCGCAAAGCAAGCCGCTAAGCCGGCGACCGGCAAGAGAGCTACAACGAAGCATGCCGAACGGAGAAAATAGCAGCAGCTCATCTGTTCACACCTTGTTTCTGCCATGTGCTTGAACGCCAAGACGTTCGCGCTTCTGTGAGATGAAAGACGTCCTTCTGCATATGTGGTTGCTCACACCGGTGCACTTGTTAGTGTATCCATTCAGTCCTGGGCTGCGGGGCATTCAGAAGTGGCTCTGTGGAGACGTCTGCATAGAGGCAGCTGTCAGAACACGCACACTCGATTGTTCACCAAAACATATGCAGACGCGTCCTTAGCCTGTAGATTTGGATGCACAGAGTTCCCTGTGTTCGCAAGAGACAAGGGAATCGCGTCTGTGCGCACAGAAGCAATAGCGGACCGTTTCCCTCGGAGTGAACGCGAAAGAGCCGTCTATATACTCGCAGACACGCGAACGTGCCTCAATGCGGTCACAGAGGCAGCAGCTTTTGCACAGATGCTCCTGGTGATTCTGGCACTTTCCAGGCACACTCCTGAAAGTCGCGCACACTGCTGTTCACTCGCTAAACGACCTCTTGGGAAACACGTCTCCGGTCGACGGACCGCTCAGATTGCTTCTCGTGTAACTGTGAACTGTGTCAGCGCAGGGAATCCGTCTCTGTTGAGCAGATGTCAATCCTGCCTCGCTTTTGCTTTGTTGCCTCTACCAAGACGATTTCCCGTTTCTCTCTTCACTGGAGCAGGCAGACACAGCCAACGCACATCAAGTGTCAAGAGACACGCTCTGCTGAGCTCAACGCTTGTGCAGATGCACATGTGCGACGAAGTCAACACACGTGCTTGTGGAGAGAAAGAAAGGGACTCCCAGGCGTGTGGAGCGACGGGGAGAAAGAGCGGGCGCTGAGGAACACAGTTTCAAACAGACTGTCTCCACACAAACAGGCACCTGTCTGCAGGTATCCTAGATCTTGATTCTTGAACTTGAGGAAACACGCGTCTGAGCAAAACTCCCAAACGCTTCCAGGAAAGACACAGGCTCTCCCACAAGCACACAAGTGTTTGCCCTCAGCTATAGATCAGGGACAAGCCTGTGAAGAGCAACCAAAGAGCTCGTCCGTCTTTCCCTCAATAGATGGGAGTAGGCGCGCTTGCGGATGTGTGCGTGTGTGTGGCCACGCGTTTGCTTAGGCATCAGTGTGTGAAAAGGTAGGTGCTTTTCTCTAGCTGCGTGTGCGTGCACGTGGTGCTGGGTGCACATCCCTGGGTGCTCGTGGAAAGGTTTCTGCATGGTTTTCGCTGAGGAATCGTGTGTGTGCACATGGACAAAGAGAAGGCGCAGCAACCAGGTTCCAGCGCCGAAGAAGGCAAAAGGCGAGGTTTCCGGCGCTATCTCTTTCTCTCCCCAGAGCTAGTCGCGCAAAGCAAGCCGCTAAGCCGGCGACCGGCAAGAGAGCTACAACGAAGCATGCCGAACGGAGAAAATAGCAGCAGCTCATCTGTTCACACCTTGTTTCTGCCATGTGCTTGAACGCCAAGACGTTCGCGCTTCTGTGAGATGAAAGACGTCCTTCTGCATATGTGGTTGCTCACACCGGTGCACTTGTTAGTGTATCCATTCAGTCCTGGGCTGCGGGGCATTCAGAAGTGGCTCTGTGGAGACGTCTGCATAGAGGCAGCTGTCAGAACACGCACACTCGATTGTTCACCAAAACATATGCAGACGCGTCCTTAGCCTGTAGATTTGGATGCACAGAGTTCCCTGTGTTCGCAAGAGACAAGGGAATCGCGTCTGTGCGCACAGAAGCAATAGCGGACCGTTTCCCTCGGAGTGAACGCGAAAGAGCCGTCTATATACTCGCAGACACGCGAACGTGCCTCAATGCGGTCACAGAGGCAGCAGCTTTTGCACAGATGCTCCTGGTGATTCTGGCACTTTCCAGGCACACTCCTGAAAGTCGCGCACACTGCTGTTCACTCGCTAAACGACCTCTTGGGAAACACGTCTCCGGTCGACGGACCGCTCAGATTGCTTCTCGTGTAACTGTGAACTGTGTCAGCGCAGGGAATCCGTCTCTGTTGAGCAGATGTCAATCCTGCCTCGCTTTTGCTTTGTTGCCTCTACCAAGACGATTTCCCGTTTCTCTCTTCACTGGAGCAGGCAGACACAGCCAACGCACATCAAGTGTCAAGAGACACGCTCTGCTGAGCTCAACGCTTGTGCAGATGCACATGTGCGACGAAGTCAACACACGTGCTTGTGGAGAGAAAGAAAGGGACTCCCAGGCGTGTGGAGCGACGGGGAGAAAGAGCGGGCGCTGAGGAACACAGTTTCAAACAGACTGTCTCCACACAAACAGGCACCTGTCTGCAGGTATCCTAGATCTTGATTCTTGAACTTGAGGAAACACGCGTCTGAGCAAAACTCCCAAACGCTTCCAGGAAAGACACAGGCTCTCCCACAAGCACACAAGTGTTTGCCCTCAGCTATAGATCAGGGACAAGCCTGTGAAGAGCAACCAAAGAGCTCGTCCGTCTTTCCCTCAGTAGATGGGAGTAGGCGCGCTTGCGGATGTGTGCGTGTGTGTGGCCACGCGTTTGCTTAGGCATCAGTGTGTGAAAAGGTAGGTGCTTTTCTCTAGCTGCGTGTGCGTGCACGTGGTGCTGGGTGCACATCCCTGGGTGCTCGTGGAAAGGTTTCTGCATGGTTTTCGCTGAGGAATCGTGTGTGTGCACATGGACAAAGAGAAGGCGCAGCAACCAGGTTCCAGCGCCGAAGAAGGCAAAAGGCGAGGTTTCCGGCGCTATCTCCTTCTCTCCCCAGAGCTAGTCGCGCAAAGCAAGCCGCTAAGCCGGCGACCGGCAAGAGAGCTACAACGAAGCATGCCGAACGGAGAAAATAGCAGCAGCTCATCTGTTCACACCTTGTTTCTGCCATGTGCTTGAACGCCAAGACGTTCGCGCTTCTGTGAGATGAAAGACGTCCTTCTGCATATGTGGTTGCTCACACCGGTGCACTTGTTAGTGTATCCATTCAGTCCTGGGCTGCGGGGCATTCAGAAGTGGCTCTGTGGAGACGTCTGCATAGAGGCAGCTGTCAGAACACGCACACTCGATTGTTCACCAAAACATATGCAGACGCGTCCTTAGCCTGTAGATTTGGATGCACAGAGTTCCCTGTGTTCGCAAGAGACAAGGGAATCGCGTCTGTGCGCACAGAAGCAATAGCGGACCGTTTCCCTCGGAGTGAACGCGAAAGAGCCGTCTATATACTCGCAGACACGCGAACGTGCCTCAATGCGGTCACAGAGGCAGCAGCTTTTGCACAGATGCTCCTGGTGATTCTGGCACTTTCCAGGCACACTCCTGAAAGTCGCGCACACTGCTGTTCACTCGCTAAACGACCTCTTGGGAAACACGTCTCCGGTCGACGGACCGCTCAGATTGCTTCTCGTGTAACTGTGAACTGTGTCAGCGCAGGGAATCCGTCTCTGTTGAGCAGATGTCAATCCTGCCTCGCTTTTGCTTTGTTGCCTCTACCAAGATGATTTCCCGTTTCTCTCTTCACTGGAGCAGGCAGACACAGCCAACGCACATCAAGTGTCAAGAGACACGCTCTGCTGAGCTCAACGCTTGTGCAGATGCACATGTGCGACGAAGTCAACACACGTGCTTGTGGAGAGAAAGAAAGGGACTCCCAGGCGTGTGGAGCGACGGGGAGAAAGAGCGGGCGCTGAGGAACACAGTTTCAAACAGACTGTCTCCACACAAACAGGCACCTGTCTGCAGGTATCCTAGATCTTGATTCTTGAACTTGAGGAAACACGCGTCTGAGCAAAACTCCCAAACGCTTCCAGGAAAGACACAGGCTCTCCCACAAGCACACAAGTGTTTGCCCTCAGCTATAGATCAGGGACAAGCCTGTGAAGAGCAACCAAAGAGCTCGTCCGTCTTTCCCTCAGTAGATGGGAGTAGGCGCGCTTGCGGATGTGTGCGTGTGTGTGGCCACGCGTTTGCTTAGGCATCAGTGTGTGAAAAGGTAGGTGCTTTTCTCTAGCTGCGTGTGCGTGCACGTGGTGCTGGGTGCACATCCCTGGGTGCTCGTGGAAAGGTTTCTGCATGGTTTTCGCTGAGGAATCGTGTGTGTGCACATGGACAAAGAGAAGGCGCAGCAACCAGGTTCCAGCGCCGAAGAAGGCAAAAGGCGAGGTTTCCGGCGCTATCTCCTTCTCTCCCCAGAGCTAGTCGCGCAAAGCAAGCCGCTAAGCCGGCGACCGGCAAGAGAGCTACAACGAAGCATGCCGAACGGAGAAAATAGCAGCAGCTCATCTGTTCACACCTTGTTTCTGCCATGTGCTTGAACGCCAAGACGTTCGCGCTTCTGTGAGATGAAAGACGTCCTTCTGCATATGTGGTTGCTCACACCGGTGCACTTGTTAGTGTATCCATTCAGTCCTGGGCTGCGGGGCATTCAGAAGTGGCTCTGTGGAGACGTCTGCATAGAGGCAGCTGTCAGAACACGCACACTCGATTGTTCACCAAAACATATGCAGACGCGTCCTTAGCCTGTAGATTTGGATGCACAGAGTTCCCTGTGTTCGCAAGAGACAAGGGAATCGCGTCTGTGCGCACAGAAGCAATAGCGGACCGTTTCCCTCGGAGTGAACGCGAAAGAGCCGTCTATATACTCGCAGACACGCGAACGTGCCTCAATGCGGTCACAGAGGCAGCAGCTTTTGCACAGATGCTCCTGGTGATTCTGGCACTTTCCAGGCACACTCCTGAAAGTCGCGCACACTGCTGTTCACTCGCTAAACGACCTCTTGGGAAACACGTCTCCGGTCGACGGACCGCTCAGATTGCTTCTCGTGTAACTGTGAACTGTGTCAGCGCAGGGAATCCGTCTCTGTTGAGCAGATGTCAATCCTGCCTCGCTTTTGCTTTGTTGCCTCTACCAAGACGATTTCCCGTTTCTCTCTTCACTGGAGCAGGCAGACACAGCCAACGCACATCAAGTGTCAAGAGACACGCTCTGCTGAGCTCAACGCTTGTGCAGATGCACATGTGCGACGAAGTCAACACACGTGCTTGTGGAGAGAAAGAAAGGGACTCCCAGGCGTGTGGAGCGACGGGGAGAAAGAGCGGGCGCTGAGGAACACAGTTTCAAACAGACTGTCTCCACACAAACAGGCACCTGTCTGCAGGTATCCTAGATCTTGATTCTTGAACTTGAGGAAACACGCGTCTGAGCAAAACTCCCAAACGCTTCCAGGAAAGACACAGGCTCTCCCACAAGCACACAAGTGTTTGCCCTCAGCTATAGATCAGGGACAAGCCTGTGAAGAGCAACCAAAGAGCTCGTCCGTCTTTCTCTCAGTAGATGGGAGTAGGCGCGCTTGCGGATGTGTGCGTGTGTGTGGCCACGCGTTTGCTTAGGCATCAGTGTGTGAAAAGGTAGGTGCTTTTCTCTAGCTGCGTGTGCGTGCACGTGGTGCTGGGTGCACATCCCTGGGTGCTCGTGGAAAGGTTTCTGCATGGTTTTCGCTGAGGAATCGTGTGTGTGCACATGGACAAAGAGAAGGCGCAGCAACCAGGTTCCAGCGCCGAAGAAGGCAAAAGGCGAGGTTTCCGGCGCTATCTCCTTCTCTCCCCAGAGCTAGTCGCGCAAAGCAAGCCGCTAAGCCGGCGACCGGCAAGAGAGCTACAACGAAGCATGCCGAACGGAGAAAATAGCAGCAGCTCATCTGTTCACACCTTGTTTCTGCCATGTGCTTGAACGCCAAGACGTTCGCGCTTCTGTGAGATGAAAGACGTCCTTCTGCATATGTGGTTGCTCACACCGGTGCACTTGTTAGTGTATCCATTCAGTCCTGGGCTGCGGGGCATTCAGAAGTGGCTCTGTGGAGACGTCTGCATAGAGGCAGCTGTCAGAACACGCACACTCGATTGTTCACCAAAACATATGCAGACGCGTCCTTAGCCTGTAGATTTGGATGCACAGAGTTCCCTGTGTTCGCAAGAGACAAGGGAATCGCGTCTGTGCGCACAGAAGCAATAGCGGACCGTTTCCCTCGGAGTGAACGCGAAAGAGCCGTCTATATACTCGCAGACACGCGAACGTGCCTCAATGCGGTCACAGAGGCAGCAGCTTTTGCACAGATGCTCCTGGTGATTCTGGCACTTTCCAGGCACACTCCTGAAAGTCGCGCACACTGCTGTTCACTCGCTAAACGACCTCTTGGGAAACACGTCTCCGGTCGACGGACCGCTCAGATTGCTTCTCGTGTAACTGTGAACTGTGTCAGCGCAGGGAATCCGTCTCTGTTCAGCAGATGTCAATCCTGCCTCGCCTTTGCTTTGTTGCCTCTACCAAGATGATTTCCCGTTTCTCTCTTCACTGGAGCAGGCAGACACAGCCAACGCACATCAAGTGTCAAGAGACACGCTCTGCTGAGCTCAACGCTTGTGCAGATGCACATGTGCGACGAAGTCAACACACGTGCTTGTGGAGAGAAAGAAAGGGACTCCCAGGCGTGTGGAGCGACGGGGAGAAAGAGCGGGCGCTGAGGAACACAGTTTCAAACAGACTGTCTCCACACAAACAGGCACCTGTCTGCAGGTATCCTAGATCTTGATTCTTGAACTTGAGGAAACACGCGTCTGAGCAAAACTCCCAAACGCTTCCAGGAAAGACACAGGCTCTCCCACAAGCACACAAGTGTTTGCCCTCAGCTATAGATCAGGGACAAGCCTGTGAAGAGCAACCAAAGAGCTCGTCCGTCTTTCCCTCAATAGATGGGAGTAGGCGCGCTTGCGGATGTGTGCGTGTGTGTGGCCACGCGTTTGCTTAGGCATCAGAGTGTGAAAAGGTAGGTGCTTTTCTCTAGCTGCGTGTGCGTGCACGTGGTGCTGGGTGCACATCCCTGGGTGCTCGTGGAAAGGTTTCTGCATGGTTTTCGCTGAGGAATCGTGTGTGTGCACATGGACAAAGAGAAGGCGCAGCAACCAGGTTCCAGCGCCGAAGAAGGCAAAAGGCGAGGTTTCCGGCGCTATCTCCTTCTCTCCCCAGAGCTAGTCGCGCAAAGCAAGCCGCTAAGCCGGCGACCGGCAAGAGAGCTACAACGAAGCATGCCGAACGGAGAAAATAGCAGCAGCTCATCTGTTCACACCTTGTTTCTGCCATGTGCTTGAACGCCAAGACGTTCGCGCTTCTGTGAGATGAAAGACGTCCTTCTGCATATGTGGTTGCTCACACCGGTGCACTTGTTAGTGTATCCATTCAGTCCTGGGCTGCTGGGCATTCAGAAGTGGCTCTGTGGAGACGTCTGCATAGAGGCAGCTGTCAGAACACGCACACTCGATTGTTCACCAAAACATATGCAGACGCGTCCTTAGCCTGTAGATTTGGATGCACAGAGTTCCCTGTGTTCGCAAGAGACAAGGGAATCGCGTCTGTGCGCACAGAAGCAATAGCGGACCGTTTCCCTCGGAGTGAACGCGAAAGAGCCGTCTATATACTCGCAGACACGCGAACGTGCCTCAATGCGGTCACAGAGGCAGCAGCTTTTGCACAGATGCTCCTGGTGATTCTGGCACTTTCCAGGCACACTCCTGAAAGTCGCGCACACTGCTGTTCACTCGCTAAACGACCTCTTGGGAAACACGTCTCCGGTCGACGGACCGCTCAGATTGCTTCTCGTGTAACTGTGAACTGTGTCAGCGCAGGGAATCCGTCTCTGTTGAGCAGATGTCAATCCTGCCTCGCCTTTGCTTTGTTGCCTCTACCAAGATGATTTCCCGTTTCTCTCTTCACTGGAGCAGGCAGACACAGCCAACGCACATCAAGTGTCAAGAGACACGCTCTGCTGAGCTCAACGCTTGTGCAGATGCACATGTGCGACGAAGTCAACACACGTGCTTGTGGAGAGAAAGAAAGGGACTCCCAGGCGTGTGGAGCGACGGGGAGAAAGAGCGGGCGCTGAGGAACACAGTTTCAAACAGACTGTCTCCACACAAACAGGCACCTGTCTGCAGGTATCCTAGATCTTGATTCTTGAACTTGAGGAAACACGCGTCTGAGCAAAACTCCCAAACGCTTCCAGGAAAGACACAGGCTCTCCCACAAGCACACAAGTGTTTGCCCTCAGCTATAGATCAGGGACAAGCCTGTGAAGAGCAACCAAAGAGCTCGTCCGTCTTTCCCTCAATAGATGGGAGTAGGCGCGCTTGCGGATGTGTGCGTGTGTGTGGCCACGCGTTTGCTTAGGCATCAGAGTGTGAAAAGGTAGGTGCTTTTCTCTAGCTGCGTGTGCGTGCACGTGGTGCTGGGTGCACATCCCTGGGTGCTCGTGGAAAGGTTTCTGCATGGTTTTCGCTGAGGAATCGTGTGTGTGCACATGGACAAAGAGAAGGCGCAGCAACCAGGTTCCAGCGCCGAAGAAGGCAAAAGGCGAGGTTTCCGGCGCTATCTCCTTCTCTCCCCAGAGCTAGCCGCGCAAAGCAAGCCGCTAAGCCGGCGACCGGCAAGAGAGCTACAACGAAGCATGCCGAACGGAGAAAATAGCAGCAGCTCATCTGTTCACACCTTGTTTCTGCCATGTGCTTGAACGCCAAGACGTTCGCGCTTCTGTGAGATGAAAGACGTCCTTCTGCATATGTGGTTGCTCACACCGGTGCACTTGTTAGTGTATCCATTCAGTCCTGGGCTGCGGGGCATTCAGAAGTGGCTCTGTGGAGACGTCTGCATAGAGGCAGCTGTCAGAACACGCACACTCGATTGTTCACCAAAACATATGCAGACGCGTCCTTAGCCTGTAGATTTGGATGCACAGAGTTCCCTGTGTTCGCAAGAGACAAGGGAATCGCGTCTGTGCGCACAGAAGCAATAGCGGACCGTTTCCCTCGGAGTGAACGCGAAAGAGCCGTCTATATACTCGCAGACACGCGAACGTGCCTCAATGCGGTCACAGAGGCAGCAGCTTTTGCACAGATGCTCCTGGTGATTCTGGCACTTTCCAGGCACACTCCTGAAAGTCGCGCACACTGCTGTTCACTCGCTAAACGACCTCTTGGGAAACACGTCTCCGGTCGACGGACCGCTCAGATTGCTTCTCGTGTAACTGTGAACTGTGTCAGCGCAGGGAATCCGTCTCTGTTGAGCAGATGTCAATCCTGCCTCGCTTTTGCTTTGTTGCCTCTACCAAGATGATTTCCCGTTTCTCTCTTCACTGGAGCAGGCAGACACAGCCAACGCACATCAAGTGTCAAGAGACACGCTCTGCTGAGCTCAACGCTTGTGCAGATGCACATGTGCGACGAAGTCAACACACGTGCTTGTGGAGAGAAAGAAAGGGACTCCCAGGCGTGTGGAGCGACGGGGAGAAAGAGCGGGCGCTGAGGAACACAGTTTCAAACAGACTGTCTCCACACAAACAGGCACCTGTCTGCAGGTATCCTAGATCTTGATTCTTGAACTTGAGGAAACACGCGTCTGAGCAAAACTCCCAAACGCTTCCAGGAAAGACACAGGCTCTCCCACAAGCACACAAGTGTTTGCCCTCAGCTATAGATCAGGGACAAGCCTGTGAAGAGCAACCAAAGAGCTCGTCCGTCTTTCCCTCAATAGATGGGAGTAGGCGCGCTTGCGGATGTGTGCGTGTGTGTGGCCACGCGTTTGCTTAGGCATCAGAGTGTGAAAAGGTAGGTGCTTTTCTCTAGCTGCGTGTGCGTGCACGTGGTGCTGGGTGCACATCCCTGGGTGCTCGTGGAAAGGTTTCTGCATGGTTTTCGCTGAGGAATCGTGTGTGTGCACATGGACAAAGAGAAGGCGCAGCAACCAGGTTCCAGCGCCGAAGAAGGCAAAAGGCGAGGTTTCCGGCGCTATCTCCTTCTCTCCCCAGAGCTAGTCGCGCAAAGCAAGCCGCTAAGCCGGCGACCGGCAAGAGAGCTACAACGAAGCATGCCGAACGGAGAAAATAGCAGCAGCTCATCTGTTCACACCTTGTTTCTGCCATGTGCTTGAACGCCAAGACGTTCGCGCTTCTGTGAGATGAAAGACGTCCTTCTGCATATGTGGTTGCTCACACCGGTGCACTTGTTAGTGTATCCATTCAGTCCTGGGCTGCGGGGCATTCAGAAGTGGCTCTGTGGAGACGTCTGCATAGAGGCAGCTGTCAGAACACGCACACTCGATTGTTCACCAAAACATATGCAGACGCGTCCTTAGCCTGTAGATTTGGATGCACAGAGTTCCCTGTGTTCGCAAGAGACAAGGGAATCGCGTCTGTGCGCACAGAAGCAATAGCGGACCGTTTCCCTCGGAGTGAACGCGAAAGAGCCGTCTATATACTCGCAGACACGCGAACGTGCCTCAATGCGGTCACAGAGGCAGCAGCTTTTGCACAGATGCTCCTGGTGATTCTGGCACTTTCCAGGCACACTCCTGAAAGTCGCGCACACTGCTGTTCACTCGCTAAACGACCTCTTGGGAAACACGTCTCCGGTCGACGGACCGCTCAGATTGCTTCTCGTGTAACTGTGAACTGTGTCAGCGCAGGGAATCCGTCTCTGTTGAGCAGATGTCAATCCTGCCTCGCTTTTGCTTTGTTGCCTCTACCAAGACGATTTCCCGTTTCTCTCTTCACTGGAGCAGGCAGACACAGCCAACGCACATCAAGTGTCAAGAGACACGCTCTGCTGAGCTCAACGCTTGTGCAGATGCACATGTGCGACGAAGTCAACACACGTGCTTGTGGAGAGAAAGAAAGGGACTCCCAGGCGTGTGGAGCGACGGGGAGAAAGAGCGGGCGCTGAGGAACACAGTTTCAAACAGACTGTCTCCACACAAACAGGCACCTGTCTGCAGGTATCCTAGATCTTGATTCTTGAACTTGAGGAAACACGCGTCTGAGCAAAACTCCCAAACGCTTCCAGGAAAGACACAGGCTCTCCCACAAGCACACAAGTGTTTGCCCTCAGCTATAGATCAGGGACAAGCCTGTGAAGAGCAACCAAAGAGCTCGTCCGTCTTTCCCTCAATAGATGGGAGTAGGCGCGCTTGCGGATGTGTGCGTGTGTGTGGCCACGCGTTTGCTTAGGCATCAGTGTGTGAAAAGGTAGGTGCTTTTCTCTAGCTGCGTGTGCGTGCACGTGGTGCTGGGTGCACATCCCTGGGTGCTCGTGGAAAGGTTTCTGCATGGTTTTCGCTGAGGAATCGTGTGTGTGCACATGGACAAAGAGAAGGCGCAGCAACCAGGTTCCAGCGCCGAAGAAGGCAAAAGGCGAGGTTTCCGGCGCTATCTCCTTCTCTCCCCAGAGCTAGTCGCGCAAAGCAAGCCGCTAAGCCGGCGACCGGCAAGAGAGCTACAACGAAGCATGCCGAACGGAGAAAATAGCAGCAGCTCATCTGTTCACACCTTGTTTCTGCCATGTGCTTGAACGCCAAGACGTTCGCGCTTCTGTGAGATGAAAGACGTCCTTCTGCATATGTGGTTGCTCACACCGGTGCACTTGTTAGTGTATCCATTCAGTCCTGGGCTGCGGGGCATTCAGAAGTGGCTCTGTGGAGACGTCTGCATAGAGGCAGCTGTCAGAACACGCACACTCGATTGTTCACCAAAACATATGCAGACGCGTCCTTAGCCTGTAGATTTGGATGCACAGAGTTCCCTGTGTTCGCAAGAGACAAGGGAATCGCGTCTGTGCGCACAGAAGCAATAGCGGACCGTTTCCCTCGGAGTGAACGCGAAAGAGCCGTCTATATACTCGCAGACACGCGAACGTGCCTCAATGCGGTCACAGAGGCAGCAGCTTTTGCACAGATGCTCCTGGTGATTCTGGCACTTTCCAGGCACACTCCTGAAAGTCGCGCACACTGCTGTTCACTCGCTAAACGACCTCTTGGGAAACACGTCTCCGGTCGACGGACCGCTCAGATTGCTTCTCGTGTAACTGTGAACTGTGTCAGCGCAGGGAATCCGTCTCTGTTGAGCAGATGTCAATCCTGCCTCGCTTTTGCTTTGTTGCCTCTACCAAGACGATTTCCCGTTTCTCTCTTCACTGGAGCAGGCAGACACAGCCAACGCACATCAAGTGTCAAGAGACACGCTCTGCTGAGCTCAACGCTTGTGCAGATGCACATGTGCGACGAAGTCAACACACGTGCTTGTGGAGAGAAAGAAAGGGACTCCCAGGCGTGTGGAGCGACGGGGAGAAAGAGCGGGCGCTGAGGAACACAGTTTCAAACAGACTGTCTCCACACAAACAGGCACCTGTCTGCAGGTATCCTAGATCTTGATTCTTGAACTTGAGGAAACACGCGTCTGAGCAAAACTCCCAAACGCTTCCAGGAAAGACACAGGCTCTCCCACAAGCACACAAGTGTTTGCCCTCAGCTATAGATCAGGGACAAGCCTGTGAAGAGCAACCAAAGAGCTCGTCCGTCTTTCCCTCAGTAGATGGGAGTAGGCGCGCTTGCGGATGTGTGCGTGTGTGTGGCCACGCGTTTGCTTAGGCATCAGTGTGTGAAAAGGTAGGTGCTTTTCTCTAGCTGCGTGTGCGTGCACGTGGTGCTGGGTGCACATCCCTGGGTGCTCGTGGAAAGGTTTCTGCATGGTTTTCGCTGAGGAATCGTGTGTGTGCACATGGACAAAGAGAAGGCGCAGCAACCAGGTTCCAGCGCCGAAGAAGGCAAAAGGCAAGGTTTCCGGCGCTATCTCCTTCTCTCCCCAGAGCTAGTCGCGCAAAGCAAGCCGCTAAGCCGGCGACCGGCAAGAGAGCTACAACGAAGCATGCCGAACGGAGAAAATAGCAGCAGCTCATCTGTTCACACCTTGTTTCTGCCATGTGCTTGAACGCCAAGACGTTCGCGCTTCTGTGAGATGAAAGACGTCCTTCTGCATATGTGGTTGCTCACACCGGTGCACTTGTTAGTGTATCCATTCAGTCCTGGGCTGCGGGGCATTCAGAAGTGGCTCTGTGGAGACGTCTGCATAGAGGCAGCTGTCAGAACACGCACACTCGATTGTTCACCAAAACATATGCAGACGCGTCCTTAGCCTGTAGATTTGGATGCACAGAGTTCCCTGTGTTCGCAAGAGACAAGGGAATCGCGTCTGTGCGCACAGAAGCAATAGCGGACCGTTTCCCTCGGAGTGAACGCGAAAGAGCCGTCTATATACTCGCAGACACGCGAACGTGCCTCAATGCGGTCACAGAGGCAGCAGCTTTTGCACAGATGCTCCTGGTGATTCTGGCACTTTCCAGGCACACTCCTGAAAGTCGCGCACACTGCTGTTCACTCGCTAAACGACCTCTTGGGAAACACGTCTCCGGTCGACGGACCGCTCAGATTGCTTCTCGTGTAACTGTGAACTGTGTCAGCGCAGGGAATCCGTCTCTGTTGAGCAGATGTCAATCCTGCCTCGCTTTTGCTTTGTTGCCTCTACCAAGATGATTTCCCGTTTCTCTCTTCACTGGAGCAGGCAGACACAGCCAACGCACATCAAGTGTCAAGAGACACGCTCTGCTGAGCTCAACGCTTGTGCAGATGCACATGTGCGACGAAGTCAACACACGTGCTTGTGGAGAGAAAGAAAGGGACTCCCAGGCGTGTGGAGCGACGGGGAGAAAGAGCGGGCGCTGAGGAACACAGTTTCAAACAGACTGTCTCCACACAAACAGGCACCTGTCTGCAGGTATCCTAGATCTTGATTCTTGAACTTGAGGAAACACGCGTCTGAGCAAAACTCCCAAACGCTTCCAGGAAAGACACAGGCTCTCCCACAAGCACACAAGTGTTTGCCCTCAGCTATAGATCAGGGACAAGCCTGTGAAGAGCAACCAAAGAGCTCGTCCGTCTTTCCCTCAGTAGATGGGAGTAGGCGCGCTTGCGGATGTGTGCGTGTGTGTGGCCACGCGTTTGCTTAGGCATCAGTGTGTGAAAAGGTAGGTGCTTTTCTCTAGCTGCGTGTGCGTGCACGTGGTGCTGGGTGCACATCCCTGGGTGCTCGTGGAAAGGTTTCTGCATGGTTTTCGCTGAGGAATCGTGTGTGTGCACATGGACAAAGAGAAGGCGCAGCAACCAGGTTCCAGCGCCGAAGAAGGCAAAAGGCGAGGTTTCCGGCGCTATCTCCTTCTCTCCCCAGAGCTAGTCGCGCAAAGCAAGCCGCTAAGCCGGCGACCGGCAAGAGAGCTACAACGAAGCATGCCGAACGGAGAAAATAGCAGCAGCTCATCTGTTCACACCTTGTTTCTGCCATGTGCTTGAACGCCAAGACGTTCGCGCTTCTGTGAGATGAAAGACGTCCTTCTGCATATGTGGTTGCTCACACCGGTGCACTTGTTAGTGTATCCATTCAGTCCTGGGCTGCGGGGCATTCAGAAGTGGCTCTGTGGAGACGTCTGCATAGAGGCAGCTGTCAGAACACGCACACTCGATTGTTCACCAAAACATATGCAGACGCGTCCTTAGCCTGTAGATTTGGATGCACAGAGTTCCCTGTGTTCGCAAGAGACAAGGGAATCGCGTCTGTGCGCACAGAAGCAATAGCGGACCGTTTCCCTCGGAGTGAACGCGAAAGAGCCGTCTATATACTCGCAGACACGCGAACGTGCCTCAATGCGGTCACAGAGGCAGCAGCTTTTGCACAGATGCTCCTGGTGATTCTGGCACTTTCCAGGCACACTCCTGAAAGTCGCGCACACTGCTGTTCACTCGCTAAACGACCTCTTGGGAAACACGTCTCCGGTCGACGGACCGCTCAGATTGCTTCTCGTGTAACTGTGAACTGTGTCAGCGCAGGGAATCCGTCTCTGTTGAGCAGATGTCAATCCTGCCTCGCTTTTGCTTTGTTGCCTCTACCAAGACGATTTCCCGTTTCTCTCTTCACTGGAGCAGGCAGACACAGCCAACGCACATCAAGTGTCAAGAGACACGCTCTGCTGAGCTCAACGCTTGTGCAGATGCACATGTGCGACGAAGTCAACACACGTGCTTGTGGAGAGAAAGAAAGGGACTCCCAGGCGTGTGGAGCGACGGGGAGAAAGAGCGGGCGCTGAGGAACACAGTTTCAAACAGACTGTCTCCACACAAACAGGCACCTGTCTGCAGGTATCCTAGATCTTGATTCTTGAACTTGAGGAAACACGCGTCTGAGCAAAACTCCCAAACGCTTCCAGGAAAGACACAGGCTCTCCCACAAGCACACAAGTGTTTGCCCTCAGCTATAGATCAGGGACAAGCCTGTGAAGAGCAACCAAAGAGCTCGTCCGTCTTTCTCTCAGTAGATGGGAGTAGGCGCGCTTGCGGATGTGTGCGTGTGTGTGGCCACGCGTTTGCTTAGGCATCAGTGTGTGAAAAGGTAGGTGCTTTTCTCTAGCTGCGTGTGCGTGCACGTGGTGCTGGGTGCACATCCCTGGGTGCTCGTGGAAAGGTTTCTGCATGGTTTTCGCTGAGGAATCGTGTGTGTGCACATGGACAAAGAGAAGGCGCAGCAACCAGGTTCCAGCGCCGAAGAAGGCAAAAGGCGAGGTTTCCGGCGCTATCTCCTTCTCTCCCCAGAGCTAGTCGCGCAAAGCAAGCCGCTAAGCCGGCGACCGGCAAGAGAGCTACAACGAAGCATGCCGAATGGAGAAAATAGCAGCAGCTCATCTGTTCACACCTTGTTTCTGCCATGTGCTTGAACGCCAAGACGTTCGCGCTTCTGTGAGATGAAAGACGTCCTTCTGCATATGTGGTTGCTCACACCGGTGCACTTGTTAGTGTATCCATTCAGTCCTGGGCTGCGGGGCATTCAGAAGTGGCTCTGTGGAGACGTCTGCATAGAGGCAGCTGTCAGAACACGCACACTCGATTGTTCACCAAAACATATGCAGACGCGTCCTTAGCCTGTAGATTTGGATGCACAGAGTTCCCTGTGTTCGCAAGAGACAAGGGAATCGCGTCTGTGCGCACAGAAGCAATAGCGGACCGTTTCCCTCGGAGTGAACGCGAAAGAGCCGTCTATATACTCGCAGACACGCGAACGTGCCTCAATGCGGTCACAGAGGCAGCAGCTTTTGCACAGATGCTCCTGGTGATTCTGGCACTTTCCAGGCACACTCCTGAAAGTCGCGCACACTGCTGTTCACTCGCTAAACGACCTCTTGGGAAACACGTCTCCGGTCGACGGACCGCTCAGATTGCTTCTCGTGTAACTGTGAACTGTGTCAGCGCAGGGAATCCGTCTCTGTTGAGCAGATGTCAATCCTGCCTCGCCTTTGCTTTGTTGCCTCTACCAAGATGATTTCCCGTTTCTCTCTTCACTGGAGCAGGCAGACACAGCCAACGCACATCAAGTGTCAAGAGACACGCTCTGCTGAGCTCAACGCTTGTGCAGATGCACATGTGCGACGAAGTCAACACACGTGCTTGTGGAGAGAAAGAAAGGGACTCCCAGGCGTGTGGAGCGACGGGGAGAAAGAGCGGGCGCTGAGGAACACAGTTTCAAACAGACTGTCTCCACACAAACAGGCACCTGTCTGCAGGTATCCTAGATCTTGATTCTTGAACTTGAGGAAACACGCGTCTGAGCAAAACTCCCAAACGCTTCCAGGAAAGACACAGGCTCTCCCACAAGCACACAAGTGTTTGCCCTCAGCTATAGATCAGGGACAAGCCTGTGAAGAGCAACCAAAGAGCTCGTCCGTCTTTCCCTCAATAGATGGGAGTAGGCGCGCTTGCGGATGTGTGCGTGTGTGTGGCCACGCGTTTGCTTAGGCATCAGAGTGTGAAAAGGTAGGTGCTTTTCTCTAGCTGCGTGTGCGTGCACGTGGTGCTGGGTGCACATCCCTGGGTGCTCGTGGAAAGGTTTCTGCATGGTTTTCGCTGAGGAATCGTGTGTGTGCACATGGACAAAGAGAAGGCGCAGCAACCAGGTTCCAGCGCCGAAGAAGGCAAAAGGCGAGGTTTCCGGCGCTATCTCCTTCTCTCCCCAGAGCTAGTCGCGCAAAGCAAGCCGCTAAGCCGGCGACCGGCAAGAGAGCTACAACGAAGCATGCCGAACGGAGAAAATAGCAGCAGCTCATCTGTTCACACCTTGTTTCTGCCATGTGCTTGAACGCCAAGACGTTCGCGCTTCTGTGAGATGAAAGACGTCCTTCTGCATATGTGGTTGCTCACACCGGTGCACTTGTTAGTGTATCCATTCAGTCCTGGGCTGCTGGGCATTCAGAAGTGGCTCTGTGGAGACGTCTGCATAGAGGCAGCTGTCAGAACACGCACACTCGATTGTTCACCAAAACATATGCAGACGCGTCCTTAGCCTGTAGATTTGGATGCACAGAGTTCCCTGTGTTCGCAAGAGACAAGGGAATCGCGTCTGTGCGCACAGAAGCAATAGCGGACCGTTTCCCTCGGAGTGAACGCGAAAGAGCCGTCTATATACTCGCAGACACGCGAACGTGCCTCAATGCGGTCACAGAGGCAGCAGCTTTTGCACAGATGCTCCTGGTGATTCTGGCACTTTCCAGGCACACTCCTGAAAGTCGCGCACACTGCTGTTCACTCGCTAAACGACCTCTTGGGAAACACGTCTCCGGTCGACGGACCGCTCAGATTGCTTCTCGTGTAACTGTGAACTGTGTCAGCGCAGGGAATCCGTCTCTGTTGAGCAGATGTCAATCCTGCCTCGCCTTTGCTTTGTTGCCTCTACCAAGATGATTTCCCGTTTCTCTCTTCACTGGAGCAGGCAGACACAGCCAACGCACATCAAGTGTCAAGAGACACGCTCTGCTGAGCTCAACGCTTGTGCAGATGCACATGTGCGACGAAGTCAACACACGTGCTTGTGGAGAGAAAGAAAGGGACTCCCAGGCGTGTGGAGCGACGGGGAGAAAGAGCGGGCGCTGAGGAACACAGTTTCAAACAGACTGTCTCCACACAAACAGGCACCTGTCTGCAGGTATCCTAGATCTTGATTCTTGAACTTGAGGAAACACGCGTCTGAGCAAAACTCCCAAACGCTTCCAGGAAAGACACAGGCTCTCCCACAAGCACACAAGTGTTTGCCCTCAGCTATAGATCAGGGACAAGCCTGTGAAGAGCAACCAAAGAGCTCGTCCGTCTTTCCCTCAATAGATGGGAGTAGGCGCGCTTGCGGATGTGTGCGTGTGTGTGGCCACGCGTTTGCTTAGGCATCAGAGTGTGAAAAGGTAGGTGCTTTTCTCTAGCTGCGTGTGCGTGCACGTGGTGCTGGGTGCACATCCCTGGGTGCTCGTGGAAAGGTTTCTGCATGGTTTTCGCTGAGGAATCGTGTGTGTGCACATGGACAAAGAGAAGGCGCAGCAACCAGGTTCCAGCGCCGAAGAAGGCAAAAGGCGAGGTTTCCGGCGCTATCTCCTTCTCTCCCCAGAGCTAGCCGCGCAAAGCAAGCCGCTAAGCCGGCGACCGGCAAGAGAGCTACAACGAAGCATGCCGAACGGAGAAAATAGCAGCAGCTCATCTGTTCACACCTTGTTTCTGCCATGTGCTTGAACGCCAAGACGTTCGCGCTTCTGTGAGATGAAAGACGTCCTTCTGCATATGTGGTTGCTCACACCGGTGCACTTGTTAGTGTATCCATTCAGTCCTGGGCTGCGGGGCATTCAGAAGTGGCTCTGTGGAGACGTCTGCATAGAGGCAGCTGTCAGAACACGCACACTCGATTGTTCACCAAAACATATGCAGACGCGTCCTTAGCCTGTAGATTTGGATGCACAGAGTTCCCTGTGTTCGCAAGAGACAAGGGAATCGCGTCTGTGCGCACAGAAGCAATAGCGGACCGTTTCCCTCGGAGTGAACGCGAAAGAGCCGTCTATATACTCGCAGACACGCGAACGTGCCTCAATGCGGTCACAGAGGCAGCAGCTTTTGCACAGATGCTCCTGGTGATTCTGGCACTTTCCAGGCACACTCCTGAAAGTCGCGCACACTGCTGTTCACTCGCTAAACGACCTCTTGGGAAACACGTCTCCGGTCGACGGACCGCTCAGATTGCTTCTCGTGTAACTGTGAACTGTGTCAGCGCAGGGAATCCGTCTCTGTTGAGCAGATGTCAATCCTGCCTCGCTTTTGCTTTGTTGCCTCTACCAAGATGATTTCCCGTTTCTCTCTTCACTGGAGCAGGCAGACACAGCCAACGCACATCAAGTGTCAAGAGACACGCTCTGCTGAGCTCAACGCTTGTGCAGATGCACATGTGCGACGAAGTCAACACACGTGCTTGTGGAGAGAAAGAAAGGGACTCCCAGGCGTGTGGAGCGACGGGGAGAAAGAGCGGGCGCTGAGGAACACAGTTTCAAACAGACTGTCTCCACACAAACAGGCACCTGTCTGCAGGTATCCTAGATCTTGATTCTTGAACTTGAGGAAACACGCGTCTGAGCAAAACTCCCAAACGCTTCCAGGAAAGACACAGGCTCTCCCACAAGCACACAAGTGTTTGCCCTCAGCTATAGATCAGGGACAAGCCTGTGAAGAGCAACCAAAGAGCTCGTCCGTCTTTCCCTCAATAGATGGGAGTAGGCGCGCTTGCGGATGTGTGCGTGTGTGTGGCCACGCGTTTGCTTAGGCATCAGAGTGTGAAAAGGTAGGTGCTTTTCTCTAGCTGCGTGTGCGTGCACGTGGTGCTGGGTGCACATCCCTGGGTGCTCGTGGAAAGGTTTCTGCATGGTTTTCGCTGAGGAATCGTGTGTGTGCACATGGACAAAGAGAAGGCGCAGCAACCAGGTTCCAGCGCCGAAGAAGGCAAAAGGCGAGGTTTCCGGCGCTATCTCCTTCTCTCCCCAGAGCTAGTCGCGCAAAGCAAGCCGCTAAGCCGGCGACCGGCAAGAGAGCTACAACGAAGCATGCCGAACGGAGAAAATAGCAGCAGCTCATCTGTTCACACCTTGTTTCTGCCATGTGCTTGAACGCCAAGACGTTCGCGCTTCTGTGAGATGAAAGACGTCCTTCTGCATATGTGGTTGCTCACACCGGTGCACTTGTTAGTGTATCCATTCAGTCCTGGGCTGCGGGGCATTCAGAAGTGGCTCTGTGGAGACGTCTGCATAGAGGCAGCTGTCAGAACACGCACACTCGATTGTTCACCAAAACATATGCAGACGCGTCCTTAGCCTGTAGATTTGGATGCACAGAGTTCCCTGTGTTCGCAAGAGACAAGGGAATCGCGTCTGTGCGCACAGAAGCAATAGCGGACCGTTTCCCTCGGAGTGAACGCGAAAGAGCCGTCTATATACTCGCAGACACGCGAACGTGCCTCAATGCGGTCACAGAGGCAGCAGCTTTTGCACAGATGCTCCTGGTGATTCTGGCACTTTCCAGGCACACTCCTGAAAGTCGCGCACACTGCTGTTCACTCGCTAAACGACCTCTTGGGAAACACGTCTCCGGTCGACGGACCGCTCAGATTGCTTCTCGTGTAACTGTGAACTGTGTCAGCGCAGGGAATCCGTCTCTGTTGAGCAGATGTCAATCCTGCCTCGCTTTTGCTTTGTTGCCTCTACCAAGACGATTTCCCGTTTCTCTCTTCACTGGAGCAGGCAGACACAGCCAACGCACATCAAGTGTCAAGAGACACGCTCTGCTGAGCTCAACGCTTGTGCAGATGCACATGTGCGACGAAGTCAACACACGTGCTTGTGGAGAGAAAGAAAGGGACTCCCAGGCGTGTGGAGCGACGGGGAGAAAGAGCGGGCGCTGAGGAACACAGTTTCAAACAGACTGTCTCCACACAAACAGGCACCTGTCTGCAGGTATCCTAGATCTTGATTCTTGAACTTGAGGAAACACGCGTCTGAGCAAAACTCCCAAACGCTTCCAGGAAAGACACAGGCTCTCCCACAAGCACACAAGTGTTTGCCCTCAGCTATAGATCAGGGACAAGCCTGTGAAGAGCAACCAAAGAGCTCGTCCGTCTTTCCCTCAGTAGATGGGAGTAGGCGCGCTTGCGGATGTGTGCGTGTGTGTGGCCACGCGTTTGCTTAGGCATCAGTGTGTGAAAAGGTAGGTGCTTTTCTCTAGCTGCGTGTGCGTGCACGTGGTGCTGGGTGCACATCCCTGGGTGCTCGTGGAAAGGTTTCTGCATGGTTTTCGCTGAGGAATCGTGTGTGTGCACATGGACAAAGAGAAGGCGCAGCAACCAGGTTCCAGCGCCGAAGAAGGCAAAAGGCGAGGTTTCCGGCGCTATCTCCTTCTCTCCCCAGAGCTAGTCGCGCAAAGCAAGCCGCTAAGCCGGCGACCGGCAAGAGAGCTACAACGAAGCATGCCGAACGGAGAAAATAGCAGCAGCTCATCTGTTCACACCTTGTTTCTGCCATGTGCTTGAACGCCAAGACGTTCGCGCTTCTGTGAGATGAAAGACGTCCTTCTGCATATGTGGTTGCTCACACCGGTGCACTTGTTAGTGTATCCATTCAGTCCTGGGCTGCGGGGCATTCAGAAGTGGCTCTGTGGAGACGTCTGCATAGAGGCAGCTGTCAGAACACGCACACTCGATTGTTCACCAAAACATATGCAGACGCGTCCTTAGCCTGTAGATTTGGATGCACAGAGTTCCCTGTGTTCGCAAGAGACAAGGGAATCGCGTCTGTGCGCACAGAAGCAATAGCGGACCGTTTCCCTCGGAGTGAACGCGAAAGAGCCGTCTATATACTCGCAGACACGCGAACGTGCCTCAATGCGGTCACAGAGGCAGCAGCTTTTGCACAGATGCTCCTGGTGATTCTGGCACTTTCCAGGCACACTCCTGAAAGTCGCGCACACTGCTGTTCACTCGCTAAACGACCTCTTGGGAAACACGTCTCCGGTCGACGGACCGCTCAGATTGCTTCTCGTGTAACTGTGAACTGTGTCAGCGCAGGGAATCCGTCTCTGTTGAGCAGATGTCAATCCTGCCTCGCTTTTGCTTTGTTGCCTCTACCAAGATGATTTCCCGTTTCTCTCTTCACTGGAGCAGGCAGACACAGCCAACGCACATCAAGTGTCAAGAGACACGCTCTGCTGAGCTCAACGCTTGTGCAGATGCACATGTGCGACGAAGTCAACACACGTGCTTGTGGAGAGAAAGAAAGGGACTCCCAGGCGTGTGGAGCGACGGGGAGAAAGAGCGGGCGCTGAGGAACACAGTTTCAAACAGACTGTCTCCACACAAACAGGCACCTGTCTGCAGGTATCCTAGATCTTGATTCTTGAACTTGAGGAAACACGCGTCTGAGCAAAACTCCCAAACGCTTCCAGGAAAGACACAGGCTCTCCCACAAGCACACAAGTGTTTGCCCTCAGCTATAGATCAGGGACAAGCCTGTGAAGAGCAACCAAAGAGCTCGTCCGTCTTTCCCTCAGTAGATGGGAGTAGGCGCGCTTGCGGATGTGTGCGTGTGTGTGGCCACGCGTTTGCTTAGGCATCAGTGTGTGAAAAGGTAGGTGCTTTTCTCTAGCTGCGTGTGCGTGCACGTGGTGCTGGGTGCACATCCCTGGGTGCTCGTGGAAAGGTTTCTGCATGGTTTTCGCTGAGGAATCGTGTGTGTGCACATGGACAAAGAGAAGGCGCAGCAACCAGGTTCCAGCGCCGAAGAAGGCAAAAGGCGAGGTTTCCGGCGCTATCTCCTTCTCTCCCCAGAGCTAGTCGCGCAAAGCAAGCCGCTAAGCCGGCGACCGGCAAGAGAGCTACAACGAAGCATGCCGAACGGAGAAAATAGCAGCAGCTCATCTGTTCACACCTTGTTTCTGCCATGTGCTTGAACGCCAAGACGTTCGCGCTTCTGTGAGATGAAAGACGTCCTTCTGCATATGTGGTTGCTCACACCGGTGCACTTGTTAGTGTATCCATTCAGTCCTGGGCTGCGGGGCATTCAGAAGTGGCTCTGTGGAGACGTCTGCATAGAGGCAGCTGTCAGAACACGCACACTCGATTGTTCACCAAAACATATGCAGACGCGTCCTTAGCCTGTAGATTTGGATGCACAGAGTTCCCTGTGTTCGCAAGAGACAAGGGAATCGCGTCTGTGCGCACAGAAGCAATAGCGGACCGTTTCCCTCGGAGTGAACGCGAAAGAGCCGTCTATATACTCGCAGACACGCGAACGTGCCTCAATGCGGTCACAGAGGCAGCAGCTTTTGCACAGATGCTCCTGGTGATTCTGGCACTTTCCAGGCACACTCCTGAAAGTCGCGCACACTGCTGTTCACTCGCTAAACGACCTCTTGGGAAACACGTCTCCGGTCGACGGACCGCTCAGATTGCTTCTCGTGTAACTGTGAACTGTGTCAGCGCAGGGAATCCGTCTCTGTTGAGCAGATGTCAATCCTGCCTCGCTTTTGCTTTGTTGCCTCTACCAAGACGATTTCCCGTTTCTCTCTTCACTGGAGCAGGCAGACACAGCCAACGCACATCAAGTGTCAAGAGACACGCTCTGCTGAGCTCAACGCTTGTGCAGATGCACATGTGCGACGAAGTCAACACACGTGCTTGTGGAGAGAAAGAAAGGGACTCCCAGGCGTGTGGAGCGACGGGGAGAAAGAGCGGGCGCTGAGGAACACAGTTTCAAACAGACTGTCTCCACACAAACAGGCACCTGTCTGCAGGTATCCTAGATCTTGATTCTTGAACTTGAGGAAACACGCGTCTGAGCAAAACTCCCAAACGCTTCCAGGAAAGACACAGGCTCTCCCACAAGCACACAAGTGTTTGCCCTCAGCTATAGATCAGGGACAAGCCTGTGAAGAGCAACCAAAGAGCTCGTCCGTCTTTCTCTCAGTAGATGGGAGTAGGCGCGCTTGCGGATGTGTGCGTGTGTGTGGCCACGCGTTTGCTTAGGCATCAGTGTGTGAAAAGGTAGGTGCTTTTCTCTAGCTGCGTGTGCGTGCACGTGGTGCTGGGTGCACATCCCTGGGTGCTCGTGGAAAGGTTTCTGCATGGTTTTCGCTGAGGAATCGTGTGTGTGCACATGGACAAAGAGAAGGCGCAGCAACCAGGTTCCAGCGCCGAAGAAGGCAAAAGGCGAGGTTTCCGGCGCTATCTCCTTCTCTCCCCAGAGCTAGTCGCGCAAAGCAAGCCGCTAAGCCGGCGACCGGCAAGAGAGCTACAACGAAGCATGCCGAACGGAGAAAATAGCAGCAGCTCATCTGTTCACACCTTGTTTCTGCCATGTGCTTGAACGCCAAGACGTTCGCGCTTCTGTGAGATGAAAGACGTCCTTCTGCATATGTGGTTGCTCACACCGGTGCACTTGTTAGTGTATCCATTCAGTCCTGGGCTGCGGGGCATTCAGAAGTGGCTCTGTGGAGACGTCTGCATAGAGGCAGCTGTCAGAACACGCACACTCGATTGTTCACCAAAACATATGCAGACGCGTCCTTAGCCTGTAGATTTGGATGCACAGAGTTCCCTGTGTTCGCAAGAGACAAGGGAATCGCGTCTGTGCGCACAGAAGCAATAGCGGACCGTTTCCCTCGGAGTGAACGCGAAAGAGCCGTCTATATACTCGCAGACACGCGAACGTGCCTCAATGCGGTCACAGAGGCAGCAGCTTTTGCACAGATGCTCCTGGTGATTCTGGCACTTTCCAGGCACACTCCTGAAAGTCGCGCACACTGCTGTTCACTCGCTAAACGACCTCTTGGGAAACACGTCTCCGGTCGACGGACCGCTCAGATTGCTTCTCGTGTAACTGTGAACTGTGTCAGCGCAGGGAATCCGTCTCTGTTGAGCAGATGTCAATCCTGCCTCGCCTTTGCTTTGTTGCCTCTACCAAGATGATTTCCCGTTTCTCTCTTCACTGGAGCAGGCAGACACAGCCAACGCACATCAAGTGTCAAGAGACACGCTCTGCTGAGCTCAACGCTTGTGCAGATGCACATGTGCGACGAAGTCAACACACGTGCTTGTGGAGAGAAAGAAAGGGACTCCCAGGCGTGTGGAGCGACGGGGAGAAAGAGCGGGCGCTGAGGAACACAGTTTCAAACAGACTGTCTCCACACAAACAGGCACCTGTCTGCAGGTATCCTAGATCTTGATTCTTGAACTTGAGGAAACACGCGTCTGAGCAAAACTCCCAAACGCTTCCAGGAAAGACACAGGCTCTCCCACAAGCACACAAGTGTTTGCCCTCAGCTATAGATCAGGGACAAGCCTGTGAAGAGCAACCAAAGAGCTCGTCCGTCTTTCCCTCAATAGATGGGAGTAGGCGCGCTTGCGGATGTGTGCGTGTGTGTGGCCACGCGTTTGCTTAGGCATCAGAGTGTGAAAAGGTAGGTGCTTTTCTCTAGCTGCGTGTGCGTGCACGTGGTGCTGGGTGCACATCCCTGGGTGCTCGTGGAAAGGTTTCTGCATGGTTTTCGCTGAGGAATCGTGTGTGTGCACATGGACAAAGAGAAGGCGCAGCAACCAGGTTCCAGCGCCGAAGAAGGCAAAAGGCGAGGTTTCCGGCGCTATCTCCTTCTCTCCCCAGAGCTAGTCGCGCAAAGCAAGCCGCTAAGCCGGCGACCGGCAAGAGAGCTACAACGAAGCATGCCGAACGGAGAAAATAGCAGCAGCTCATCTGTTCACACCTTGTTTCTGCCATGTGCTTGAACGCCAAGACGTTCGCGCTTCTGTGAGATGAAAGACGTCCTTCTGCATATGTGGTTGCTCACACCGGTGCACTTGTTAGTGTATCCATTCAGTCCTGGGCTGCTGGGCATTCAGAAGTGGCTCTGTGGAGACGTCTGCATAGAGGCAGCTGTCAGAACACGCACACTCGATTGTTCACCAAAACATATGCAGACGCGTCCTTAGCCTGTAGATTTGGATGCACAGAGTTCCCTGTGTTCGCAAGAGACAAGGGAATCGCGTCTGTGCGCACAGAAGCAATAGCGGACCGTTTCCCTCGGAGTGAACGCGAAAGAGCCGTCTATATACTCGCAGACACGCGAACGTGCCTCAATGCGGTCACAGAGGCAGCAGCTTTTGCACAGATGCTCCTGGTGATTCTGGCACTTTCCAGGCACACTCCTGAAAGTCGCGCACACTGCTGTTCACTCGCTAAACGACCTCTTGGGAAACACGTCTCCGGTCGACGGACCGCTCAGATTGCTTCTCGTGTAACTGTGAACTGTGTCAGCGCAGGGAATCCGTCTCTGTTGAGCAGATGTCAATCCTGCCTCGCCTTTGCTTTGTTGCCTCTACCAAGATGATTTCCCGTTTCTCTCTTCACTGGAGCAGGCAGACACAGCCAACGCACATCAAGTGTCAAGAGACACGCTCTGCTGAGCTCAACGCTTGTGCAGATGCACATGTGCGACGAAGTCAACACACGTGCTTGTGGAGAGAAAGAAAGGGACTCCCAGGCGTGTGGAGCGACGGGGAGAAAGAGCGGGCGCTGAGGAACACAGTTTCAAACAGACTGTCTCCACACAAACAGGCACCTGTCTGCAGGTATCCTAGATCTTGATTCTTGAACTTGAGGAAACACGCGTCTGAGCAAAACTCCCAAACGCTTCCAGGAAAGACACAGGCTCTCCCACAAGCACACAAGTGTTTGCCCTCAGCTATAGATCAGGGACAAGCCTGTGAAGAGCAACCAAAGAGCTCGTCCGTCTTTCCCTCAATAGATGGGAGTAGGCGCGCTTGCGGATGTGTGCGTGTGTGTGGCCACGCGTTTGCTTAGGCATCAGAGTGTGAAAAGGTAGGTGCTTTTCTCTAGCTGCGTGTGCGTGCACGTGGTGCTGGGTGCACATCCCTGGGTGCTCGTGGAAAGGTTTCTGCATGGTTTTCGCTGAGGAATCGTGTGTGTGCACATGGACAAAGAGAAGGCGCAGCAACCAGGTTCCAGCGCCGAAGAAGGCAAAAGGCGAGGTTTCCGGCGCTATCTCCTTCTCTCCCCAGAGCTAGCCGCGCAAAGCAAGCCGCTAAGCCGGCGACCGGCAAGAGAGCTACAACGAAGCATGCCGAACGGAGAAAATAGCAGCAGCTCATCTGTTCACACCTTGTTTCTGCCATGTGCTTGAACGCCAAGACGTTCGCGCTTCTGTGAGATGAAAGACGTCCTTCTGCATATGTGGTTGCTCACACCGGTGCACTTGTTAGTGTATCCATTCAGTCCTGGGCTGCGGGGCATTCAGAAGTGGCTCTGTGGAGACGTCTGCATAGAGGCAGCTGTCAGAACACGCACACTCGATTGTTCACCAAAACATATGCAGACGCGTCCTTAGCCTGTAGATTTGGATGCACAGAGTTCCCTGTGTTCGCAAGAGACAAGGGAATCGCGTCTGTGCGCACAGAAGCAATAGCGGACCGTTTCCCTCGGAGTGAACGCGAAAGAGCCGTCTATATACTCGCAGACACGCGAACGTGCCTCAATGCGGTCACAGAGGCAGCAGCTTTTGCACAGATGCTCCTGGTGATTCTGGCACTTTCCAGGCACACTCCTGAAAGTCGCGCACACTGCTGTTCACTCGCTAAACGACCTCTTGGGAAACACGTCTCCGGTCGACGGACCGCTCAGATTGCTTCTCGTGTAACTGTGAACTGTGTCAGCGCAGGGAATCCGTCTCTGTTGAGCAGATGTCAATCCTGCCTCGCTTTTGCTTTGTTGCCTCTACCAAGATGATTTCCCGTTTCTCTCTTCACTGGAGCAGGCAGACACAGCCAACGCACATCAAGTGTCAAGAGACACGCTCTGCTGAGCTCAACGCTTGTGCAGATGCACATGTGCGACGAAGTCAACACACGTGCTTGTGGAGAGAAAGAAAGGGACTCCCAGGCGTGTGGAGCGACGGGGAGAAAGAGCGGGCGCTGAGGAACACAGTTTCAAACAGACTGTCTCCACACAAACAGGCACCTGTCTGCAGGTATCCTAGATCTTGATTCTTGAACTTGAGGAAACACGCGTCTGAGCAAAACTCCCAAACGCTTCCAGGAAAGACACAGGCTCTCCCACAAGCACACAAGTGTTTGCCCTCAGCTATAGATCAGGGACAAGCCTGTGAAGAGCAACCAAAGAGCTCGTCCGTCTTTCCCTCAATAGATGGGAGTAGGCGCGCTTGCGGATGTGTGCGTGTGTGTGGCCACGCGTTTGCTTAGGCATCAGAGTGTGAAAAGGTAGGTGCTTTTCTCTAGCTGCGTGTGCGTGCACGTGGTGCTGGGTGCACATCCCTGGGTGCTCGTGGAAAGGTTTCTGCATGGTTTTCGCTGAGGAATCGTGTGTGTGCACATGGACAAAGAGAAGGCGCAGCAACCAGGTTCCAGCGCCGAAGAAGGCAAAAGGCGAGGTTTCCGGCGCTATCTCCTTCTCTCCCCAGAGCTAGTCGCGCAAAGCAAGCCGCTAAGCCGGCGACCGGCAAGAGAGCTACAACGAAGCATGCCGAACGGAGAAAATAGCAGCAGCTCATCTGTTCACACCTTGTTTCTGCCATGTGCTTGAACGCCAAGACGTTCGCGCTTCTGTGAGATGAAAGACGTCCTTCTGCATATGTGGTTGCTCACACCGGTGCACTTGTTAGTGTATCCATTCAGTCCTGGGCTGCGGGGCATTCAGAAGTGGCTCTGTGGAGACGTCTGCATAGAGGCAGCTGTCAGAACACGCACACTCGATTGTTCACCAAAACATATGCAGACGCGTCCTTAGCCTGTAGATTTGGATGCACAGAGTTCCCTGTGTTCGCAAGAGACAAGGGAATCGCGTCTGTGCGCACAGAAGCAATAGCGGACCGTTTCCCTCGGAGTGAACGCGAAAGAGCCGTCTATATACTCGCAGACACGCGAACGTGCCTCAATGCGGTCACAGAGGCAGCAGCTTTTGCACAGATGCTCCTGGTGATTCTGGCACTTTCCAGGCACACTCCTGAAAGTCGCGCACACTGCTGTTCACTCGCTAAACGACCTCTTGGGAAACACGTCTCCGGTCGACGGACCGCTCAGATTGCTTCTCGTGTAACTGTGAACTGTGTCAGCGCAGGGAATCCGTCTCTGTTGAGCAGATGTCAATCCTGCCTCGCTTTTGCTTTGTTGCCTCTACCAAGACGATTTCCCGTTTCTCTCTTCACTGGAGCAGGCAGACACAGCCAACGCACATCAAGTGTCAAGAGACACGCTCTGCTGAGCTCAACGCTTGTGCAGATGCACATGTGCGACGAAGTCAACACACGTGCTTGTGGAGAGAAAGAAAGGGACTCCCAGGCGTGTGGAGCGACGGGGAGAAAGAGCGGGCGCTGAGGAACACAGTTTCAAACAGACTGTCTCCACACAAACAGGCACCTGTCTGCAGGTATCCTAGATCTTGATTCTTGAACTTGAGGAAACACGCGTCTGAGCAAAACTCCCAAACGCTTCCAGGAAAGACACAGGCTCTCCCACAAGCACACAAGTGTTTGCCCTCAGCTATAGATCAGGGACAAGCCTGTGAAGAGCAACCAAAGAGCTCGTCCGTCTTTCCCTCAATAGATGGGAGTAGGCGCGCTTGCGGATGTGTGCGTGTGTGTGGCCACGCGTTTGCTTAGGCATCAGTGTGTGAAAAGGTAGGTGCTTTTCTCTAGCTGCGTGTGCGTGCACGTGGTGCTGGGTGCACATCCCTGGGTGCTCGTGGAAAGGTTTCTGCATGGTTTTCGCTGAGGAATCGTGTGTGTGCACATGGACAAAGAGAAGGCGCAGCAACCAGGTTCCAGCGCCGAAGAAGGCAAAAGGCGAGGTTTCCGGCGCTATCTCCTTCTCTCCCCAGAGCTAGTCGCGCAAAGCAAGCCGCTAAGCCGGCGACCGGCAAGAGAGCTACAACGAAGCATGCCGAACGGAGAAAATAGCAGCAGCTCATCTGTTCACACCTTGTTTCTGCCATGTGCTTGAACGCCAAGACGTTCGCGCTTCTGTGAGATGAAAGACGTCCTTCTGCATATGTGGTTGCTCACACCGGTGCACTTGTTAGTGTATCCATTCAGTCCTGGGCTGCGGGGCATTCAGAAGTGGCTCTGTGGAGACGTCTGCATAGAGGCAGCTGTCAGAACACGCACACTCGATTGTTCACCAAAACATATGCAGACGCGTCCTTAGCCTGTAGATTTGGATGCACAGAGTTCCCTGTGTTCGCAAGAGACAAGGGAATCGCGTCTGTGCGCACAGAAGCAATAGCGGACCGTTTCCCTCGGAGTGAACGCGAAAGAGCCGTCTATATACTCGCAGACACGCGAACGTGCCTCAATGCGGTCACAGAGGCAGCAGCTTTTGCACAGATGCTCCTGGTGATTCTGGCACTTTCCAGGCACACTCCTGAAAGTCGCGCACACTGCTGTTCACTCGCTAAACGACCTCTTGGGAAACACGTCTCCGGTCGACGGACCGCTCAGATTGCTTCTCGTGTAACTGTGAACTGTGTCAGCGCAGGGAATCCGTCTCTGTTGAGCAGATGTCAATCCTGCCTCGCTTTTGCTTTGTTGCCTCTACCAAGATGATTTCCCGTTTCTCTCTTCACTGGAGCAGGCAGACACAGCCAACGCACATCAAGTGTCAAGAGACACGCTCTGCTGAGCTCAACGCTTGTGCAGATGCACATGTGCGACGAAGTCAACACACGTGCTTGTGGAGAGAAAGAAAGGGACTCCCAGGCGTGTGGAGCGACGGGGAGAAAGAGCGGGCGCTGAGGAACACAGTTTCAAACAGACTGTCTCCACACAAACAGGCACCTGTCTGCAGGTATCCTAGATCTTGATTCTTGAACTTGAGGAAACACGCGTCTGAGCAAAACTCCCAAACGCTTCCAGGAAAGACACAGGCTCTCCCACAAGCACACAAGTGTTTGCCCTCAGCTATAGATCAGGGACAAGCCTGTGAAGAGCAACCAAAGAGCTCGTCCGTCTTTCCCTCAATAGATGGGAGTAGGCGCGCTTGCGGATGTGTGCGTGTGTGTGGCCACGCGTTTGCTTAGGCATCAGTGTGTGAAAAGGTAGGTGCTTTTCTCTAGCTGCGTGTGCGTGCACGTGGTGCTGGGTGCACATCCCTGGGTGCTCGTGGAAAGGTTTCTGCATGGTTTTCGCTGAGGAATCGTGTGTGTGCACATGGACAAAGAGAAGGCGCAGCAACCAGGTTCCAGCGCCGAAGAAGGCAAAAGGCGAGGTTTCCGGCGCTATCTCCTTCTCTCCCCAGAGCTAGTCGCGCAAAGCAAGCCGCTAAGCCGGCGACCGGCAAGAGAGCTACAACGAAGCATGCCGAACGGAGAAAATAGCAGCAGCTCATCTGTTCACACCTTGTTTCTGCCATGTGCTTGAACGCCAAGACGTTCGCGCTTCTGTGAGATGAAAGACGTCCTTCTGCATATGTGGTTGCTCACACCGGTGCACTTGTTAGTGTATCCATTCAGTCCTGGGCTGCGGGGCATTCAGAAGTGGCTCTGTGGAGACGTCTGCATAGAGGCAGCTGTCAGAACACGCACACTCGATTGTTCACCAAAACATATGCAGACGCGTCCTTAGCCTGTAGATTTGGATGCACAGAGTTCCCTGTGTTCGCAAGAGACAAGGGAATCGCGTCTGTGCGCACAGAAGCAATAGCGGACCGTTTCCCTCGGAGTGAACGCGAAAGAGCCGTCTATATACTCGCAGACACGCGAACGTGCCTCAATGCGGTCACAGAGGCAGCAGCTTTTGCACAGATGCTCCTGGTGATTCTGGCACTTTCCAGGCACACTCCTGAAAGTCGCGCACACTGCTGTTCACTCGCTAAACGACCTCTTGGGAAACACGTCTCCGGTCGACGGACCGCTCAGATTGCTTCTCGTGTAACTGTGAACTGTGTCAGCGCAGGGAATCCGTCTCTGTTGAGCAGATGTCAATCCTGCCTCGCTTTTGCTTTGTTGCCTCTACCAAGACGATTTCCCGTTTCTCTCTTCACTGGAGCAGGCAGACACAGCCAACGCACATCAAGTGTCAAGAGACACGCTCTGCTGAGCTCAACGCTTGTGCAGATGCACATGTGCGACGAAGTCAACACACGTGCTTGTGGAGAGAAAGAAAGGGACTCCCAGGCGTGTGGAGCGACGGGGAGAAAGAGCGGGCGCTGAGGAACACAGTTTCAAACAGACTGTCTCCACACAAACAGGCACCTGTCTGCAGGTATCCTAGATCTTGATTCTTGAACTTGAGGAAACACGCGTCTGAGCAAAACTCCCAAACGCTTCCAGGAAAGACACAGGCTCTCCCACAAGCACACAAGTGTTTGCCCTCAGCTATAGATCAGGGACAAGCCTGTGAAGAGCAACCAAAGAGCTCGTCCGTCTTTCCCTCAATAGATGGGAGTAGGCGCGCTTGCGGATGTGTGCGTGTGTGTGGCCACGCGTTTGCTTAGGCATCAGTGTGTGAAAAGGTAGGTGCTTTTCTCTAGCTGCGTGTGCGTGCACGTGGTGCTGGGTGCACATCCCTGGGTGCTCGTGGAAAGGTTTCTGCATGGTTTTCGCTGAGGAATCGTGTGTGTGCACATGGACAAAGAGAAGGCGCAGCAACCAGGTTCCAGCGCCGAAGAAGGCAAAAGGCGAGGTTTCCGGCGCTATCTCCTTCTCTCCCCAGAGCTAGTCGCGCAAAGCAAGCCGCTAAGCCGGCGACCGGCAAGAGAGCTACAACGAAGCATGCCGAACGGAGAAAATAGCAGCAGCTCATCTGTTCACACCTTGTTTCTGCCATGTGCTTGAACGCCAAGACGTTCGCGCTTCTGTGAGATGAAAGACGTCCTTCTGCATATGTGGTTGCTCACACCGGTGCACTTGTTAGTGTATCCATTCAGTCCTGGGCTGCGGGGCATTCAGAAGTGGCTCTGTGGAGACGTCTGCATAGAGGCAGCTGTCAGAACACGCACACTCGATTGTTCACCAAAACATATGCAGACGCGTCCTTAGCCTGTAGATTTGGATGCACAGAGTTCCCTGTGTTCGCAAGAGACAAGGGAATCGCGTCTGTGCGCACAGAAGCAATAGCGGACCGTTTCCCTCGGAGTGAACGCGAAAGAGCCGTCTATATACTCGCAGACACGCGAACGTGCCTCAATGCGGTCACAGAGGCAGCAGCTTTTGCACAGATGCTCCTGGTGATTCTGGCACTTTCCAGGCACACTCCTGAAAGTCGCGCACACTGCTGTTCACTCGCTAAACGACCTCTTGGGAAACACGTCTCCGGTCGACGGACCGCTCAGATTGCTTCTCGTGTAACTGTGAACTGTGTCAGCGCAGGGAATCCGTCTCTGTTGAGCAGATGTCAATCCTGCCTCGCTTTTGCTTTGTTGCCTCTACCAAGACGATTTCCCGTTTCTCTCTTCACTGGAGCAGGCAGACACAGCCAACGCACATCAAGTGTCAAGAGACACGCTCTGCTGAGCTCAACGCTTGTGCAGATGCACATGTGCGACGAAGTCAACACACGTGCTTGTGGAGAGAAAGAAAGGGACTCCCAGGCGTGTGGAGCGACGGGGAGAAAGAGCGGGCGCTGAGGAACACAGTTTCAAACAGACTGTCTCCACACAAACAGGCACCTGTCTGCAGGTATCCTAGATCTTGATTCTTGAACTTGAGGAAACACGCGTCTGAGCAAAACTCCCAAACGCTTCCAGGAAAGACACAGGCTCTCCCACAAGCACACAAGTGTTTGCCCTCAGCTATAGATCAGGGACAAGCCTGTGAAGAGCAACCAAAGAGCTCGTCCGTCTTTCTCTCAGTAGATGGGAGTAGGCGCGCTTGCGGATGTGTGCGTGTGTGTGGCCACGCGTTTGCTTAGGCATCAGTGTGTGAAAAGGTAGGTGCTTTTCTCTAGCTGCGTGTGCGTGCACGTGGTGCTGGGTGCACATCCCTGGGTGCTCGTGGAAAGGTTTCTGCATGGTTTTCGCTGAGGAATCGTGTGTGTGCACATGGACAAAGAGAAGGCGCAGCAACCAGGTTCCAGCGCCGAAGAAGGCAAAAGGCGAGGTTTCCGGCGCTATCTCCTTCTCTCCCCAGAGCTAGTCGCGCAAAGCAAGCCGCTAAGCCGGCGACCGGCAAGAGAGCTACAACGAAGCATGCCGAACGGAGAAAATAGCAGCAGCTCATCTGTTCACACCTTGTTTCTGCCATGTGCTTGAACGCCAAGACGTTCGCGCTTCTGTGAGATGAAAGACGTCCTTCTGCATATGTGGTTGCTCACACCGGTGCACTTGTTAGTGTATCCATTCAGTCCTGGGCTGCGGGGCATTCAGAAGTGGCTCTGTGGAGACGTCTGCATAGAGGCAGCTGTCAGAACACGCACACTCGATTGTTCACCAAAACATATGCAGACGCGTCCTTAGCCTGTAGATTTGGATGCACAGAGTTCCCTGTGTTCGCAAGAGACAAGGGAATCGCGTCTGTGCGCACAGAAGCAATAGCGGACCGTTTCCCTCGGAGTGAACGCGAAAGAGCCGTCTATATACTCGCAGACACGCGAACGTGCCTCAATGCGGTCACAGAGGCAGCAGCTTTTGCACAGATGCTCCTGGTGATTCTGGCACTTTCCAGGCACACTCCTGAAAGTCGCGCACACTGCTGTTCACTCGCTAAACGACCTCTTGGGAAACACGTCTCCGGTCGACGGACCGCTCAGATTGCTTCTCGTGTAACTGTGAACTGTGTCAGCGCAGGGAATCCGTCTCTGTTGAGCAGATGTCAATCCTGCCTCGCCTTTGCTTTGTTGCCTCTACCAAGATGATTTCCCGTTTCTCTCTTCACTGGAGCAGGCAGACACAGCCAACGCACATCAAGTGTCAAGAGACACGCTCTGCTGAGCTCAACGCTTGTGCAGATGCACATGTGCGACGAAGTCAACACACGTGCTTGTGGAGAGAAAGAAAGGGACTCCCAGGCGTGTGGAGCGACGGGGAGAAAGAGCGGGCGCTGAGGAACACAGTTTCAAACAGACTGTCTCCACACAAACAGGCACCTGTCTGCAGGTATCCTAGATCTTGATTCTTGAACTTGAGGAAACACGCGTCTGAGCAAAACTCCCAAACGCTTCCAGGAAAGACACAGGCTCTCCCACAAGCACACAAGTGTTTGCCCTCAGCTATAGATCAGGGACAAGCCTGTGAAGAGCAACCAAAGAGCTCGTCCGTCTTTCCCTCAATAGATGGGAGTAGGCGCGCTTGCGGATGTGTGCGTGTGTGTGGCCACGCGTTTGCTTAGGCATCAGAGTGTGAAAAGGTAGGTGCTTTTCTCTAGCTGCGTGTGCGTGCACGTGGTGCTGGGTGCACATCCCTGGGTGCTCGTGGAAAGGTTTCTGCATGGTTTTCGCTGAGGAATCGTGTGTGTGCACATGGACAAAGAGAAGGCGCAGCAACCAGGTTCCAGCGCCGAAGAAGGCAAAAGGCGAGGTTTCCGGCGCTATCTCCTTCTCTCCCCAGAGCTAGTCGCGCAAAGCAAGCCGCTAAGCCGGCGACCGGCAAGAGAGCTACAACGAAGCATGCCGAACGGAGAAAATAGCAGCAGCTCATCTGTTCACACCTTGTTTCTGCCATGTGCTTGAACGCCAAGACGTTCGCGCTTCTGTGAGATGAAAGACGTCCTTCTGCATATGTGGTTGCTCACACCGGTGCACTTGTTAGTGTATCCATTCAGTCCTGGGCTGCGGGGCATTCAGAAGTGGCTCTGTGGAGACGTCTGCATAGAGGCAGCTGTCAGAACACGCACACTCGATTGTTCACCAAAACATATGCAGACGCGTCCTTAGCCTGTAGATTTGGATGCACAGAGTTCCCTGTGTTCGCAAGAGACAAGGGAATCGCGTCTGTGCGCACAGAAGCAATAGCGGACCGTTTCCCTCGGAGTGAACGCGAAAGAGCCGTCTATATACTCGCAGACACGCGAACGTGCCTCAATGCGGTCACAGAGGCAGCAGCTTTTGCACAGATGCTCCTGGTGATTCTGGCACTTTCCAGGCACACTCCTGAAAGTCGCGCACACTGCTGTTCACTCGCTAAACGACCTCTTGGGAAACACGTCTCCGGTCGACGGACCGCTCAGATTGCTTCTCGTGTAACTGTGAACTGTGTCAGCGCAGGGAATCCGTCTCTGTTGAGCAGATGTCAATCCTGCCTCGCCTTTGCTTTCTTGCCTCTACCAAGATGATTTCCCGTTTCTCTCTTCACTGGAGCAGGCAGACACAGCCAACGCACATCAAGTGTCAAGAGACACGCTCTGCTGAGCTCAACGCTTGTGCAGATGCACATGTGCGACGAAGTCAACACACGTGCTTGTGGAGAGAAAGAAAGGGACTCCCAGGCGTGTGGAGCGACGGGGAGAAAGAGCGGGCGCTGAGGAACACAGTTTCAAACAGACTGTCTCCACACAAACAGGCACCTGTCTGCAGGTATCCTAGATCTTGATTCTTGAACTTGAGGAAACACGCGTCTGAGCAAAACTCCCAAACGCTTCCAGGAAAGACACAGGCTCTCCCACAAGCACACAAGTGTTTGCCCTCAGCTATAGATCAGGGACAAGCCTGTGAAGAGCAACCAAAGAGCTCGTCCGTCTTTCCCTCAATAGATGGGAGTAGGCGCGCTTGCGGATGTGTGCGTGTGTGTGGCCACGCGTTTGCTTAGGCATCAGTGTGTGAAAAGGTAGGTGCTTTTCTCTAGCTGCGTGTGCGTGCACGTGGTGCTGGGTGCACATCCCTGGGTGCTCGTGGAAAGGTTTCTGCATGGTTTTCGCTGAGGAATCGTGTGTGTGCACATGGACAAAGAGAAGGCGCAGCAACCAGGTTCCAGCGCCGTAGAAGGCAAAAGGCGAGGTTTCCGGCGCTATCTCCTTCTCTCCCCAGAGCTAGTCGCGCAAAGCAAGCCGCTAAGCCGGCGACCGGCAAGAGAGCTACAACGAAGCATGCCGAACGGAGAAAATAGCAGCAGCTCATCTGTTCACACCTTGTTTCTGCCATGTGCTTGAACGCCAAGACGTTCGCGCTTCTGTGAGATGAAAGACGTCCTTCTGCATATGTGGTTGCTCACACCGGTGCACTTGTTAGTGTATCCATTCAGTCCTGGGCTGCGGGGCATTCAGAAGTGGCTCTGTGGAGACGTCTGCATAGAGGCAGCTGTCAGAACACGCACACTCGATTGTTCACCAAAACATATGCAGACGCGTCCTTAGCCTGTAGATTTGGATGCACAGAGTTCCCTGTGTTCGCAAGAGACAAGGGAATCGCGTCTGTGCGCACAGAAGCAATAGCGGACCGTTTCCCTCGGAGTGAACGCGAAAGAGCCGTCTATATACTCGCAGACACGCGAACGTGCCTCAATGCGGTCACAGAGGCAGCAGCTTTTGCACAGATGCTCCTGGTGATTCTGGCACTTTCCAGGCACACTCCTGAAAGTCGCGCACACTGCTGTTCACTCGCTAAACGACCTCTTGGGAAACACGTCTCCGGTCGACGGACCGCTCAGATTGCTTCTCGTGTAACTGTGAACTGTGTCAGCGCAGGGAATCCGTCTCTGTTGAGCAGATGTCAATCCTGCCTCGCCTTTGCTTTGTTGCCTCTACCAAGATGATTTCCCGTTTCTCTCTTCACTGGAGCAGGCAGACACAGCCAACGCACATCAAGTGTCAAGAGACACGCTCTGCTGAGCTCAACGCTTGTGCAGATGCACATGTGCGACGAAGTCAACACACGTGCTTGTGGAGAGAAAGAAAGGGACTCCCAGGCGTGTGGAGCGACGGGGAGAAAGAGCGGGCGCTGAGGAACACAGTTTCAAACAGACTGTCTCCACACAAACAGGCACCTGTCTGCAGGTATCCTAGATCTTGATTCTTGAACTTGAGGAAACACGCGTCTGAGCAAAACTCCCAAACGCTTCCAGGAAAGACACAGGCTCTCCCACAAGCACACAAGTGTTTGCCCTCAGCTATAGATCAGGGACAAGCCTGTGAAGAGCAACCAAAGAGCTCGTCCGTCTTTCCCTCAGTAGATGGGAGTAGGCGCGCTTGCGGATGTGTGCGTGTGTGTGGCCATGCGTTTGCTTAGGCATCAGTGTGTGAAAAGGTAGGTGCTTTTCTCTAGCTGCGTGTGCGTGCACGTGGTGCTGGGTGCACATCCCTGGGTGCTCGTGGAAAGGTTTCTGCATGGTTTTCGCTGAGGAATCGTGTGTGTGCACATGGACAAAGAGAAGGCGCAGCAACCAGGTTCCAGCGCCGAAGAAGGCAAAAGGCGAGGTTTCCGGCGCTATCTCCTTCTCTCCCCAGAGCTAGTCGCGCAAAGCAAGCCGCTAAGCCGGCGACCGGCAAGAGAGCTACAACGAAGCATGCCGAACGGAGAAAATAGCAGCAGCTCATCTGTTCACACCTTGTTTCTGCCATGTGCTTGAACGCCAAGACGTTCGCGCTTCTGTGAGATGAAAGACGTCCTTCTGCATATGTGGTTGCTCACACCGGTGCACTTGTTAGTGTATCCATTCAGTCCTGGGCTGCGGGGCATTCAGAAGTGGCTCTGTGGAGACGTCTGCATAGAGGCAGCTGTCAGAACACGCACACTCGATTGTTCACCAAAACATATGCAGACGCGTCCTTAGCCTGTAGATTTGGATGCACAGAGTTCCCTGTGTTCGCAAGAGACAAGGGAATCGCGTCTGTGCGCACAGAAGCAATAGCGGACCGTTTCCCTCGGAGTGAACGCGAAAGAGCCGTCTATATACTCGCAGACACGCGAACGTGCCTCAATGCGGTCACAGAGGCAGCAGCTTTTGCACAGATGCTCCTGGTGATTCTGGCACTTTCCAGGCACACTCCTGAAAGTCGCGCACACTGCTGTTCACTCGCTAAACGACCTCTTGGGAAACACGTCTCCGGTCGACGGACCGCTCAGATTGCTTCTCGTGTAACTGTGAACTGTGTCAGCGCAGGGAATCCGTCTCTGTTGAGCAGATGTCAATCCTGCCTCGCCTTTGCTTTCTTGCCTCTACCAAGATGATTTCCCGTTTCTCTCTTCACTGGAGCAGGCAGACACAGCCAACGCACATCAAGTGTCAAGAGACACGCTCTGCTGAGCTCAACGCTTGTGCAGATGCACATGTGCGACGAAGTCAACACACGTGCTTGTGGAGAGAAAGAAAGGGACTCCCAGGCGTGTGGAGCGACGGGGAGAAAGAGCGGGCGCTGAGGAACACAGTTTCAAACAGACTGTCTCCACACAAACAGGCACCTGTCTGCAGGTATCCTAGATCTTGATTCTTGAACTTGAGGAAACACGCGTCTGAGCAAAACTCCCAAACGCTTCCAGGAAAGACACAGGCTCTCCCACAAGCACACAAGTGTTTGCCCTCAGCTATAGATCAGGGACAAGCCTGTGAAGAGCAACCAAAGAGCTCGTCCGTCTTTCCCTCAGTAGATGGGAGTAGGCGCGCTTGCGGATGTGTGCGTGTGTGTGGCCACGCGTTTGCTTAGGCATCAGAGTGTGAAAAGGTAGGTGCTTTTCTCTAGCTGCGTGTGCGTGCACGTGGTGCTGGGTGCACATCCCTGGGTGCTCGTGGAAAGGTTTCTGCATGGTTTTCGCTGAGGAATCGTGTGTGTGCACATGGACAAAGAGAAGGCGCAGCAACCAGGTTCCAGCGCCGAAGAAGGCAAAAGGCGAGGTTTCCGGCGCTATCTCCTTCACTCCCCAGAGCTAGTCGCGCAAAGCAAGCCGCTAAGCCGGCGACCGGCAAGAGAGCTACAACGAAGCATGCCGAACGGAGAAAATAGCAGCAGCTCATCTGTTCACACCTTGTTTCTGCCATGTGCTTGAACGCCAAGACGTTCGCGCTTCTGTGAGATGAAAGACGTCCTTCTGCATATGTGGTTGCTCACACCGGTGCACTTGTTAGTGTATCCATTCAGTCCTGGGCTGCTGGGCATTCAGAAGTGGCTCTGTGGAGACGTCTGCATAGAGGCAGCTGTCAGAACACGCACACTCGATTGTTCACCAAAACATATGCAGACGCGTCCTTAGCCTGTAGATTTGGATGCACAGAGTTCCCTGTGTTCGCAAGAGACAAGGGAATCGCGTCTGTGCGCACAGAAGCAATAGCGGACCGTTTCCCTCGGAGTGAACGCGAAAGAGCCGTCTATATACTCGCAGACACGCGAACGTGCCTCAATGCGGTCACAGAGGCAGCAGCTTTTGCACAGATGCTCCTGGTGATTCTGGCACTTTCCAGGCACACTCCTGAAAGTCGCGCACACTGCTGTTCACTCGCTAAACGACCTCTTGGGAAACACGTCTCCGGTCGACGGACCGCTCAGATTGCTTCTCGTGTAACTGTGAACTGTGTCAGCGCAGGGAATCCGTCTCTGTTGAGCAGATGTCAATCCTGCCTCGCTTTTGCTTTGTTGCCTCTACCAAGATGATTTCCCGTTTCTCTCTTCACTGGAGCAGGCAGACACAGCCAACGCACATCAAGTGTCAAGAGACACGCTCTGCTGAGCTCAACGCTTGTGCAGATGCACATGTGCGACGAAGTCAACACACGTGCTTGTGGAGAGAAAGAAAGGGACTCCCAGGCGTGTGGAGCGACGGGGAGAAAGAGCGGGCGCTGAGGAACACAGTTTCAAACAGACTGTCTCCACACAAACAGGCACCTGTCTGCAGGTATCCTAGATCTTGATTCTTGAACTTGAGGAAACACGCGTCTGAGCAAAACTCCCAAACGCTTCCAGGAAAGACACAGGCTCTCCCACAAGCACACAAGTGTTTGCCCTCAGCTATAGATCAGGGACAAGCCTGTGAAGAGCAACCAAAGAGCTCGTCCGTCTTTCCCTCAATAGATGGGAGTAGGCGCGCTTGCGGATGTGTGCGTGTGTGTGGCCACGCGTTTGCTTAGGCATCAGAGTGTGAAAAGGTAGGTGCTTTTCTCTAGCTGCGTGTGCGTGCACGTGGTGCTGGGTGCACATCCCTGGGTGCTCGTGGAAAGGTTTCTGCATGGTTTTCGCTGAGGAATCGTGTGTGTGCACATGGACAAAGAGAAGGCGCAGCAACCAGGTTCCAGCGCCGAAGAAGGCAAAAGGCGAGGTTTCCGGCGCTATCTCCTTCTCTCCCCAGAGCTAGTCGCGCAAAGCAAGCCGCTAAGCCGGCGACCGGCAAGAGAGCTACAACGAAGCATGCCGAACGGAGAAAATAGCAGCAGCTCATCTGTTCACACCTTGTTTCTGCCATGTGCTTGAACGCCAAGACGTTCGCGCTTCTGTGAGATGAAAGACGTCCTTCTGCATATGTGGTTGCTCACACCGGTGCACTTGTTAGTGTATCCATTCAGTCCTGGGCTGCGGGGCATTCAGAAGTGGCTCTGTGGAGACGTCTGCATAGAGGCAGCTGTCAGAACACGCACACTCGATTGTTCACCAAAACATATGCAGACGCGTCCTTAGCCTGTAGATTTGGATGCACAGAGTTCCCTGTGTTCGCAAGAGACAAGGGAATCGCGTCTGTGCGCACAGAAGCAATAGCGGACCGTTTCCCTCGGAGTGAACGCGAAAGAGCCGTCTATATACTCGCAGACACGCGAACGTGCCTCAATGCGGTCACAGAGGCAGCAGCTTTTGCACAGATGCTCCTGGTGATTCTGGCACTTTCCAGGCACACTCCTGAAAGTCGCGCACACTGCTGTTCACTCGCTAAACGACCTCTTGGGAAACACGTCTCCGGTCGACGGACCGCTCAGATTGCTTCTCGTGTAACTGTGAACTGTGTCAGCGCAGGGAATCCGTCTCTGTTGAGCAGATGTCAATCCTGCCTCGCTTTTGCTTTGTTGCCTCTACCAAGATGATTTCCCGTTTCTCTCTTCACTGGAGCAGGCAGACACAGCCAACGCACATCAAGTGTCAAGAGACACGCTCTGCTGAGCTCAACGCTTGTGCAGATGCACATGTGCGACGAAGTCAACACACGTGCTTGTGGAGAGAAAGAAAGGGACTCCCAGGCGTGTGGAGCGACGGGGAGAAAGAGCGGGCGCTGAGGAACACAGTTTCAAACAGACTGTCTCCACACAAACAGGCACCTGTCTGCAGGTATCCTAGATCTTGATTCTTGAACTTGAGGAAACACGCGTCTGAGCAAAACTCCCAAACGCTTCCAGGAAAGACACAGGCTCTCCCACAAGCACACAAGTGTTTGCCCTCAGCTATAGATCAGGGACAAGCCTGTGAAGAGCAACCAAAGAGCTCGTCCGTCTTTCCCTCAATAGATGGGAGTAGGCGCGCTTGCGGATGTGTGCGTGTGTGTGGCCACGCGTTTGCTTAGGCATCAGTGTGTGAAAAGGTAGGTGCTTTTCTCTAGCTGCGTGTGCGTGCACGTGGTGCTGGGTGCACATCCCTGGGTGCTCGTGGAAAGGTTTCTGCATGGTTTTCGCTGAGGAATCGTGTGTGTGCACATGGACAAAGAGAAGGCGCAGCAACCAGGTTCCAGCGCCGAAGAAGGCAAAAGGCGAGGTTTCCGGCGCTATCTCCTTCTCTCCCCAGAGCTAGTCGCGCAAAGCAAGCCGCTAAGCCGGCGACCGGCAAGAGAGCTACAACGAAGCATGCCGAACGGAGAAAATAGCAGCAGCTCATCTGTTCACACCTTGTTTCTGCCATGTGCTTGAACGCCAAGACGTTCGCGCTTCTGTGAGATGAAAGACGTCCTTCTGCATATGTGGTTGCTCACACCGGTGCACTTGTTAGTGTATCCATTCAGTCCTGGGCTGCGGGGCATTCAGAAGTGGCTCTGTGGAGACGTCTGCATAGAGGCAGCTGTCAGAACACGCACACTCGATTGTTCACCAAAACATATGCAGACGCGTCCTTAGCCTGTAGATTTGGATGCACAGAGTTCCCTGTGTTCGCAAGAGACAAGGGAATCGCGTCTGTGCGCACAGAAGCAATAGCGGACCGTTTCCCTCGGAGTGAACGCGAAAGAGCCGTCTATATACTCGCAGACACGCGAACGTGCCTCAATGCGGTCACAGAGGCAGCAGCTTTTGCACAGATGCTCCTGGTGATTCTGGCACTTTCCAGGCACACTCCTGAAAGTCGCGCACACTGCTGTTCACTCGCTAAACGACCTCTTGGGAAACACGTCTCCGGTCGACGGACCGCTCAGATTGCTTCTCGTGTAACTGTGAACTGTGTCAGCGCAGGGAATCCGTCTCTGTTGAGCAGATGTCAATCCTGCCTCGCCTTTGCTTTCTTGCCTCTACCAAGATGATTTCCCGTTTCTCTCTTCACTGGAGCAGGCAGACACAGCCAACGCACATCAAGTGTCAAGAGACACGCTCTGCTGAGCTCAACGCTTGTGCAGATGCACATGTGCGACGAAGTCAACACACGTGCTTGTGGAGAGAAAGAAAGGGACTCCCAGGCGTGTGGAGCGACGGGGAGAAAGAGCGGGCGCTGAGGAACACAGTTTCAAACAGACTGTCTCCACACAAACAGGCACCTGTCTGCAGGTATCCTAGATCTTGATTCTTGAACTTGAGGAAACACGCGTCTGAGCAAAACTCCCAAACGCTTCCAGGAAAGACACAGGCTCTCCCACAAGCACACAAGTGTTTGCCCTCAGCTATAGATCAGGGACAAGCCTGTGAAGAGCAACCAAAGAGCTCGTCCGTCTTTCCCTCAATAGATGGGAGTAGGCGCGCTTGCGGATGTGTGCGTGTGTGTGGCCACGCGTTTGCTTAGGCATCAGTGTGTGAAAAGGTAGGTGCTTTTCTCTAGCTGCGTGTGCGTGCACGTGGTGCTGGGTGCACATCCCTGGGTGCTCGTGGAAAGGTTTCTGCATGGTTTTCGCTGAGGAATCGTGTGTGTGCACATGGACAAAGAGAAGGCGCAGCAACCAGGTTCCAGCGCCGAAGAAGGCAAAAGGCGAGGTTTCCGGCGCTATCTCCTTCTCTCCCCAGAGCTAGTCGCGCAAAGCAAGCCGCTAAGCCGGCGACCGGCAAGAGAGCTACAACGAAGCATGCCGAACGGAGAAAATAGCAGCAGCTCATCTGTTCACACCTTGTTTCTGCCATGTGCTTGAACGCCAAGACGTTCGCGCTTCTGTGAGATGAAAGACGTCCTTCTGCATATGTGGTTGCTCACACCGGTGCACTTGTTAGTGTATCCATTCAGTCCTGGGCTGCGGGGCATTCAGAAGTGGCTCTGTGGAGACGTCTGCATAGAGGCAGCTGTCAGAACACGCACACTCGATTGTTCACCAAAACATATGCAGACGCGTCCTTAGCCTGTAGATTTGGATGCACAGAGTTCCCTGTGTTCGCAAGAGACAAGGGAATCGCGTCTGTGCGCACAGAAGCAATAGCGGACCGTTTCCCTCGGAGTGAACGCGAAAGAGCCGTCTATATACTCGCAGACACGCGAACGTGCCTCAATGCGGTCACAGAGGCAGCAGCTTTTGCACAGATGCTCCTGGTGATTCTGGCACTTTCCAGGCACACTCCTGAAAGTCGCGCACACTGCTGTTCACTCGCTAAACGACCTCTTGGGAAACACGTCTCCGGTCGACGGACCGCTCAGATTGCTTCTCGTGTAACTGTGAACTGTGTCAGCGCAGGGAATCCGTCTCTGTTGAGCAGATGTCAATCCTGCCTCGCCTTTGCTTTGTTGCCTCTACCAAGATGATTTCCCGTTTCTCTCTTCACTGGAGCAGGCAGACACAGCCAACGCACATCAAGTGTCAAGAGACACGCTCTGCTGAGCTCAACGCTTGTGCAGATGCACATGTGCGACGAAGTCAACACACGTGCTTGTGGAGAGAAAGAAAGGGACTCCCAGGCGTGTGGAGCGACGGGGAGAAAGAGCGGGCGCTGAGGAACACAGTTTCAAACAGACTGTCTCCACACAAACAGGCACCTGTCTGCAGGTATCCTAGATCTTGATTCTTGAACTTGAGGAAACACGCGTCTGAGCAAAACTCCCAAACGCTTCCAGGAAAGACACAGGCTCTCCCACAAGCACACAAGTGTTTGCCCTCAGCTATAGATCAGGGACAAGCCTGTGAAGAGCAACCAAAGAGCTCGTCCGTCTTTCCCTCAATAGATGGGAGTAGGCGCGCTTGCGGATGTGTGCGTGTGTGTGGCCACGCGTTTGCTTAGGCATCAGTGTGTGAAAAGGTAGGTGCTTTTCTCTAGCTGCGTGTGCGTGCACGTGGTGCTGGGTGCACATCCCTGGGTGCTCGTGGAAAGGTTTCTGCATGGTTTTCGCTGAGGAATCGTGTGTGTGCACATGGACAAAGAGAAGGCGCAGCAACCAGGTTCCAGCGCCGAAGAAGGCAAAAGGCGAGGTTTCCGGCGCTATCTCCTTCTCTCCCCAGAGCTAGTCGCGCAAAGCAAGCCGCTAAGCCGGCGACCGGCAAGAGAGCTACAACGAAGCATGCCGAACGGAGAAAATAGCAGCAGCTCATCTGTTCACACCTTGTTTCTGCCATGTGCTTGAACGCCAAGACGTTCGCGCTTCTGTGAGATGAAAGACGTCCTTCTGCATATGTGGTTGCTCACACCGGTGCACTTGTTAGTGTATCCATTCAGTCCTGGGCTGCTGGGCATTCAGAAGTGGCTCTGTGGAGACGTCTGCATAGAGGCAGCTGTCAGAACACGCACACTCGATTGTTCACCAAAACATATGCAGACGCGTCCTTAGCCTGTAGATTTGGATGCACAGAGTTCCCTGTGTTCGCAAGAGACAAGGGAATCGCGTCTGTGCGCACAGAAGCAATAGCGGACCGTTTCCCTCGGAGTGAACGCGAAAGAGCCGTCTATATACTCGCAGACACGCGAACGTGCCTCAATGCGGTCACAGAGGCAGCAGCTTTTGCACAGATGCTCCTGGTGATTCTGGCACTTTCCAGGCACACTCCTGAAAGTCGCGCACACTGCTGTTCACTCGCTAAACGACCTCTTGGGAAACACGTCTCCGGTCGACGGACCGCTCAGATTGCTTCTCGTGTAACTGTGAACTGTGTCAGCGCAGGGAATCCGTCTCTGTTGAGCAGATGTCAATCCTGCCTCGCCTTTGCTTTGTTGCCTCTACCAAGATGATTTCCCGTTTCTCTCTTCACTGGAGCAGGCAGACACAGCCAACGCACATCAAGTGTCAAGAGACACGCTCTACTGAGCTCAACGCTTGTGCAGATGCACATGTGCGACGAAGTCAACACACGTGCTTGTGGAGAGAAAGAAAGGGACTCCCAGGCGTGTGGAGCGACGGGGAGAAAGAGCGGGCGCTGAGGAACACAGTTTCAAACAGACTGTCTCCACACAAACAGGCACCTGTCTGCAGGTATCCTAGATCTTGATTCTTGAACTTGAGGAAACACGCGTCTGAGCAAAACTCCCAAACGCTTCCAGGAAAGACACAGGCTCTCCCACAAGCACACAAGTGTTTGCCCTCAGCTATAGATCAGGGACAAGCCTGTGAAGAGCAACCAAAGAGCTCGTCCGTCTTTCCCTCAATAGATGGGAGTAGGCGCGCTTGCGGATGTGTGCGTGTGTGTGGCCACGCGTTTGCTTAGGCATCAGAGTGTGAAAAGGTAGGTGCTTTTCTCTAGCTGCGTGTGCGTGCACGTGGTGCTGGGTGCACATCCCTGGGTGCTCGTGGAAAGGTTTCTGCATGGTTTTCGCTGAGGAATCGTGTGTGTGCACATGGACAAAGAGAAGGCGCAGCAACCAGGTTCCAGCGCCGAAGAAGGCAAAAGGCGAGGTTTCCGGCGCTATCTCCTTCTCTCCCCAGAGCTAGTCGCGCAAAGCAAGCCGCTAAGCCGGCGACCGGCAAGAGAGCTACAACGAAGCATGCCGAACGGAGAAAATAGCAGCAGCTCATCTGTTCACACCTTGTTTCTGCCATGTGCTTGAACGCCAAGACGTTCGCGCTTCTGTGAGATGAAAGACGTCCTTCTGCATATGTGGTTGCTCACACCGGTGCACTTGTTAGTGTATCCATTCAGTCCTGGGCTGCGGGGCATTCAGAAGTGGCTCTGTGGAGACGTCTGCATAGAGGCAGCTGTCAGAACACGCACACTCGATTGTTCACCAAAACATATGCAGACGCGTCCTTAGCCTGTAGATTTGGATGCACAGAGTTCCCTGTGTTCGCAAGAGACAAGGGAATCGCGTCTGTGCGCACAGAAGCAATAGCGGACCGTTTCCCTCGGAGTGAACGCGAAAGAGCCGTCTATATACTCGCAGACACGCGAACGTGCCTCAATGCGGTCACAGAGGCAGCAGCTTTTGCACAGATGCTCCTGGTGATTCTGGCACTTTCCAGGCACACTCCTGAAAGTCGCGCACACTGCTGTTCACTCGCTAAACGACCTCTTGGGAAACACGTCTCCGGTCGACGGACCGCTCAGATTGCTTCTCGTGTAACTGTGAACTGTGTCAGCGCAGGGAATCCGTCTCTGTTGAGCAGATGTCAATCCTGCCTCGCTTTTGCTTTGTTGCCTCTACCAAGATGATTTCCCGTTTCTCTCTTCACTGGAGCAGGCAGACACAGCCAACGCACATCAAGTGTCAAGAGACACGCTCTGCTGAGCTCAACGCTTGTGCAGATGCACATGTGCGACGAAGTCAACACACGTGCTTGTGGAGAGAAAGAAAGGGACTCCCAGGCGTGTGGAGCGACGGGGAGAAAGAGCGGGCGCTGAGGAACACAGTTTCAAACAGACTGTCTCCACACAAACAGGCACCTGTCTGCAGGTATCCTAGATCTTGATTCTTGAACTTGAGGAAACACGCGTCTGAGCAAAACTCCCAAACGCTTCCAGGAAAGACACAGGCTCTCCCACAAGCACACAAGTGTTTGCCCTCAGCTATAGATCAGGGACAAGCCTGTGAAGAGCAACCAAAGAGCTCGTCCGTCTTTCCCTCAATAGATGGGAGTAGGCGCGCTTGCGGATGTGTGCGTGTGTGTGGCCACGCGTTTGCTTAGGCATCAGAGTGTGAAAAGGTAGGTGCTTTTCTCTAGCTGCGTGTGCGTGCACGTGGTGCTGGGTGCACATCCCTGGGTGCTCGTGGAAAGGTTTCTGCATGGTTTTCGCTGAGGAATCGTGTGTGTGCACATGGACAAAGAGAAGGCGCAGCAACCAGGTTCCAGCGCCGAAGAAGGCAAAAGGCGAGGTTTCCGGCGCTATCTCCTTCTCTCCCCAGAGCTAGTCGCGCAAAGCAAGCCGCTAAGCCGGCGACCGGCAAGAGAGCTACAACGAAGCATGCCGAACGGAGAAAATAGCAGCAGCTCATCTGTTCACACCTTGTTTCTGCCATGTGCTTGAACGCCAAGACGTTCGCGCTTCTGTGAGATGAAAGACGTCCTTCTGCATATGTGGTTGCTCACACCGGTGCACTTGTTAGTGTATCCATTCAGTCCTGGGCTGCGGGGCATTCAGAAGTGGCTCTGTGGAGACGTCTGCATAGAGGCAGCTGTCAGAACACGCACACTCGATTGTTCACCAAAACATATGCAGACGCGTCCTTAGCCTGTAGATTTGGATGCACAGAGTTCCCTGTGTTCGCAAGAGACAAGGGAATCGCGTCTGTGCGCACAGAAGCAATAGCGGACCGTTTCCCTCGGAGTGAACGCGAAAGAGCCGTCTATATACTCGCAGACACGCGAACGTGCCTCAATGCGGTCACAGAGGCAGCAGCTTTTGCACAGATGCTCCTGGTGATTCTGGCACTTTCCAGGCACACTCCTGAAAGTCGCGCACACTGCTGTTCACTCGCTAAACGACCTCTTGGGAAACACGTCTCCGGTCGACGGACCGCTCAGATTGCTTCTCGTGTAACTGTGAACTGTGTCAGCGCAGGGAATCCGTCTCTGTTCAGCAGATGTCAATCCTGCCTCGCCTTTGCTTTGTTGCCTCTACCAAGATGATTTCCCGTTTCTCTCTTCACTGGAGCAGGCAGACACAGCCAACGCACATCAAGTGTCAAGAGACACGCTCTACTGAGCTCAACGCTTGTGCAGATGCACATGTGCGACGAAGTCAACACACGTGCTTGTGGAGAGAAAGAAAGGGACTCCCAGGCGTGTGGAGCGACGGGGAGAAAGAGCGGGCGCTGAGGAACACAGTTTCAAACAGACTGTCTCCACACAAACAGGCACCTGTCTGCAGGTATCCTAGATCTTGATTCTTGAACTTGAGGAAACACGCGTCTGAGCAAAACTCCCAAACGCTTCCAGGAAAGACACAGGCTCTCCCACAAGCACACAAGTGTTTGCCCTCAGCTATAGATCAGGGACAAGCCTGTGAAGAGCAACCAAAGAGCTCGTCCGTCTTTCCCTCAATAGATGGGAGTAGGCGCGCTTGCGGATGTGTGCGTGTGTGTGGCCACGCGTTTGCTTAGGCATCAGAGTGTGAAAAGGTAGGTGCTTTTCTCTAGCTGCGTGTGCGTGCACGTGGTGCTGGGTGCACATCCCTGGGTGCTCGTGGAAAGGTTTCTGCATGGTTTTCGCTGAGGAATCGTGTGTGTGCACATGGACAAAGAGAAGGCGCAGCAACCAGGTTCCAGCGCCGAAGAAGGCAAAAGGCGAGGTTTCCGGCGCTATCTCCTTCTCTCCCCAGAGCTAGTCGCGCAAAGCAAGCCGCTAAGCCGGCGACCGGCAAGAGAGCTACAACGAAGCATGCCGAACGGAGAAAATAGCAGCAGCTCATCTGTTCACACCTTGTTTCTGCCATGTGCTTGAACGCCAAGACGTTCGCGCTTCTGTGAGATGAAAGACGTCCTTCTGCATATGTGGTTGCTCACACCGGTGCACTTGTTAGTGTATCCATTCAGTCCTGGGCTGCGGGGCATTCAGAAGTGGCTCTGTGGAGACGTCTGCATAGAGGCAGCTGTCAGAACACGCACACTCGATTGTTCACCAAAACATATGCAGACGCGTCCTTAGCCTGTAGATTTGGATGCACAGAGTTCCCTGTGTTCGCAAGAGACAAGGGAATCGCGTCTGTGCGCACAGAAGCAATAGCGGACCGTTTCCCTCGGAGTGAACGCGAAAGAGCCGTCTATATACTCGCAGACACGCGAACGTGCCTCAATGCGGTCACAGAGGCAGCAGCTTTTGCACAGATGCTCCTGGTGATTCTGGCACTTTCCAGGCACACTCCTGAAAGTCGCGCACACTGCTGTTCACTCGCTAAACGACCTCTTGGGAAACACGTCTCCGGTCGACGGACCGCTCAGATTGCTTCTCGTGTAACTGTGAACTGTGTCAGCGCAGGGAATCCGTCTCTGTTGAGCAGATGTCAATCCTGCCTCGCTTTTGCTTTGTTGCCTCTACCAAGATGATTTCCCGTTTCTCTCTTCACTGGAGCAGGCAGACACAGCCAACGCACATCAAGTGTCAAGAGACACGCTCTGCTGAGCTCAACGCTTGTGCAGATGCACATGTGCGACGAAGTCAACACACGTGCTTGTGGAGAGAAAGAAAGGGACTCCCAGGCGTGTGGAGCGACGGGGAGAAAGAGCGGGCGCTGAGGAACACAGTTTCAAACAGACTGTCTCCACACAAACAGGCACCTGTCTGCAGGTATCCTAGATCTTGATTCTTGAACTTGAGGAAACACGCGTCTGAGCAAAACTCCCAAACGCTTCCAGGAAAGACACAGGCTCTCCCACAAGCACACAAGTGTTTGCCCTCAGCTATAGATCAGGGACAAGCCTGTGAAGAGCAACCAAAGAGCTCGTCCGTCTTTCCCTCAATAGATGGGAGTAGGCGCGCTTGCGGATGTGTGCGTGTGTGTGGCCACGCGTTTGCTTAGGCATCAGTGTGTGAAAAGGTAGGTGCTTTTCTCTAGCTGCGTGTGCGTGCACGTGGTGCTGGCTGCACATCCCTGGGTGCTCGTGGAAAGGTTTCTGCATGGTTTTCGCTGAGGAATCGTGTGTGTGCACATGGACAAAGAGAAGGCGCAGCAACCAGGTTCCAGCGCCGAAGAAGGCAAAAGGCGAGGTTTCCGGCGCTATCTCCTTCTCTCCCCAGAGCTAGTCGCGCAAAGCAAGCCGCTAAGCCGGCGACCGGCAAGAGAGCTACAACGAAGCATGCCGAACGGAGAAAATAGCAGCAGCTCATCTGTTCACACCTTGTTTCTGCCATGTGCTTGAACGCCAAGACGTTCGCGCTTCTGTGAGATGAAAGACGTCCTTCTGCATATGTGGTTGCTCACACCGGTGCACTTGTTAGTGTATCCATTCAGTCCTGGGCTGCGGGGCATTCAGAAGTGGCTCTGTGGAGACGTCTGCATAGAGGCAGCTGTCAGAACACGCACACTCGATTGTTCACCAAAACATATGCAGACGCGTCCTTAGCCTGTAGATTTGGATGCACAGAGTTCCCTGTGTTCGCAAGAGACAAGGGAATCGCGTCTGTGCGCACAGAAGCAATAGCGGACCGTTTCCCTCGGAGTGAACGCGAAAGAGCCGTCTATATACTCGCAGACACGCGAACGTGCCTCAATGCGGTCACAGAGGCAGCAGCTTTTGCACAGATGCTCCTGGTGATTCTGGCACTTTCCAGGCACACTCCTGAAAGTCGCGCACACTGCTGTTCACTCGCTAAACGACCTCTTGGGAAACACGTCTCCGGTCGACGGACCGCTCAGATTGCTTCTCGTGTAACTGTGAACTGTGTCAGCGCAGGGAATCCGTCTCTGTTGAGCAGATGTCAATCCTGCCTCGCTTTTGCTTTGTTGCCTCTACCAAGATGATTTCCCGTTTCTCTCTTCACTGGAGCAGGCAGACACAGCCAACGCACATCAAGTGTCAAGAGACACGCTCTGCTGAGCTCAACGCTTGTGCAGATGCACATGTGCGACGAAGTCAACACACGTGCTTGTGGAGAGAAAGAAAGGGACTCCCAGGCGTGTGGAGCGACGGGGAGAAAGAGCGGGCGCTGAGGAACACAGTTTCAAACAGACTGTCTCCACACAAACAGGCACCTGTCTGCAGGTATCCTAGATCTTGATTCTTGAACTTGAGGAAACACGCGTCTGAGCAAAACTCCCAAACGCTTCCAGGAAAGACACAGGCTCTCCCACAAGCACACAAGTGTTTGCCCTCAGCTATAGATCAGGGACAAGCCTGTGAAGAGCAACCAAAGAGCTCGTCCGTCTTTCCCTCAATAGATGGGAGTAGGCGCGCTTGCGGATGTGTGCGTGTGTGTGGCCACGCGTTTGCTTAGGCATCAGAGTGTGAAAAGGTAGGTGCTTTTCTCTAGCTGCGTGTGCGTGCACGTGGTGCTGGGTGCACATCCCTGGGTGCTCGTGGAAAGGTTTCTGCATGGTTTTCGCTGAGGAATCGTGTGTGTGCACATGGACAAAGAGAAGGCGCAGCAACCAGGTTCCAGCGCCGAAGAAGGCAAAAGGCGAGGTTTCCGGCGCTATCTCCTTCTCTCCCCAGAGCTAGTCGCGCAAAGCAAGCCGCTAAGCCGGCGACCGGCAAGAGAGCTACAACGAAGCATGCCGAACGGAGAAAATAGCAGCAGCTCATCTGTTCACACCTTGTTTCTGCCATGTGCTTGAACGCCAAGACGTTCGCGCTTCTGTGAGATGAAAGACGTCCTTCTGCATATGTGGTTGCTCACACCGGTGCACTTGTTAGTGTATCCATTCAGTCCTGGGCTGCGGGGCATTCAGAAGTGGCTCTGTGGAGACGTCTGCATAGAGGCAGCTGTCAGAACACGCACACTCGATTGTTCACCAAAACATATGCAGACGCGTCCTTAGCCTGTAGATTTGGATGCACAGAGTTCCCTGTGTTCGCAAGAGACAAGGGAATCGCGTCTGTGCGCACAGAAGCAATAGCGGACCGTTTCCCTCGGAGTGAACGCGAAAGAGCCGTCTATATACTCGCAGACACGCGAACGTGCCTCAATGCGGTCACAGAGGCAGCAGCTTTTGCACAGATGCTCCTGGTGATTCTGGCACTTTCCAGGCACACTCCTGAAAGTCGCGCACACTGCTGTTCACTCGCTAAACGACCTCTTGGGAAACACGTCTCCGGTCGACGGACCGCTCAGATTGCTTCTCGTGTAACTGTGAACTGTGTCAGCGCAGGGAATCCGTCTCTGTTGAGCAGATGTCAATCCTGCCTCGCTTTTGCTTTGTTGCCTCTACCAAGATGATTTCCCGTTTCTCTCTTCACTGGAGCAGGCAGACACAGCCAACGCACATCAAGTGTCAAGAGACACGCTCTGCTGAGCTCAACGCTTGTGCAGATGCACATGTGCGACGAAGTCAACACACGTGCTTGTGGAGAGAAAGAAAGGGACTCCCAGGCGTGTGGAGCGACGGGGAGAAAGAGCGGGCGCTGAGGAACACAGTTTCAAACAGACTGTCTCCACACAAACAGGCACCTGTCTGCAGGTATCCTAGATCTTGATTCTTGAACTTGAGGAAACACGCGTCTGAGCAAAACTCCCAAACGCTTCCAGGAAAGACACAGGCTCTCCCACAAGCACACAAGTGTTTGCCCTCAGCTATAGATCAGGGACAAGCCTGTGAAGAGCAACCAAAGAGCTCGTCCGTCTTTCCCTCAATAGATGGGAGTAGGCGCGCTTGCGGATGTGTGCGTGTGTGTGGCCACGCGTTTGCTTAGGCATCAGTGTGTGAAAAGGTAGGTGCTTTTCTCTAGCTGCGTGTGCGTGCACGTGGTGCTGGCTGCACATCCCTGGGTGCTCGTGGAAAGGTTTCTGCATGGTTTTCGCTGAGGAATCGTGTGTGTGCACATGGACAAAGAGAAGGCGCAGCAACCAGGTTCCAGCGCCGAAGAAGGCAAAAGGCGAGGTTTCCGGCGCTATCTCCTTCTCTCCCCAGAGCTAGTCGCGCAAAGCAAGCCGCTAAGCCGGCGACCGGCAAGAGAGCTACAACGAAGCATGCCGAACGGAGAAAATAGCAGCAGCTCATCTGTTCACACCTTGTTTCTGCCATGTGCTTGAACGCCAAGACGTTCGCGCTTCTGTGAGATGAAAGACGTCCTTCTGCATATGTGGTTGCTCACACCGGTGCACTTGTTAGTGTATCCATTCAGTCCTGGGCTGCGGGGCATTCAGAAGTGGCTCTGTGGAGACGTCTGCATAGAGGCAGCTGTCAGAACACGCACACTCGATTGTTCACCAAAACATATGCAGACGCGTCCTTAGCCTGTAGATTTGGATGCACAGAGTTCCCTGTGTTCGCAAGAGACAAGGGAATCGCGTCTGTGCGCACAGAAGCAATAGCGGACCGTTTCCCTCGGAGTGAACGCGAAAGAGCCGTCTATATACTCGCAGACACGCGAACGTGCCTCAATGCGGTCACAGAGGCAGCAGCTTTTGCACAGATGCTCCTGGTGATTCTGGCACTTTCCAGGCACACTCCTGAAAGTCGCGCACACTGCTGTTCACTCGCTAAACGACCTCTTGGGAAACACGTCTCCGGTCGACGGACCGCTCAGATTGCTTCTCGTGTAACTGTGAACTGTGTCAGCGCAGGGAATCCGTCTCTGTTGAGCAGATGTCAATCCTGCCTCGCTTTTGCTTTGTTGCCTCTACCAAGATGATTTCCCGTTTCTCTCTTCACTGGAGCAGGCAGACACAGCCAACGCACATCAAGTGTCAAGAGACACGCTCTGCTGAGCTCAACGCTTGTGCAGATGCACATGTGCGACGAAGTCAACACACGTGCTTGTGGAGAGAAAGAAAGGGACTCCCAGGCGTGTGGAGCGACGGGGAGAAAGAGCGGGCGCTGAGGAACACAGTTTCAAACAGACTGTCTCCACACAAACAGGCACCTGTCTGCAGGTATCCTAGATCTTGATTCTTGAACTTGAGGAAACACGCGTCTGAGCAAAACTCCCAAACGCTTCCAGGAAAGACACAGGCTCTCCCACAAGCACACAAGTGTTTGCCCTCAGCTATAGATCAGGGACAAGCCTGTGAAGAGCAACCAAAGAGCTCGTCCGTCTTTCCCTCAGTAGATGGGAGTAGGCGCGCTTGCGGATGTGTGCGTGTGTGTGGCCACGCGTTTGCTTAGGCATCAGTGTGTGAAAAGGTAGGTGCTTTTCTCTAGCTGCGTGTGCGTGCACGTGGTGCTGGGTGCACATCCCTGGGTGCTCGTGGAAAGGTTTCTGCATGGTTTTCGCTGAGGAATCGTGTGTGTGCACATGGACAAAGAGAAGGCGCAGCAACCAGGTTCCAGCGCCGAAGAAGGCAAAAGGCGAGGTTTCCGGCGCTATCTCCTTCTCTCCCCAGAGCTAGTCGCGCAAAGCAAGCCGCTAAGCCGGCGACCGGCAAGAGAGCTACAACGAAGCATGCCGAACGGAGAAAATAGCAGCAGCTCATCTGTTCACACCTTGTTTCTGCCATGTGCTTGAACGCCAAGACGTTCGCGCTTCTGTGAGATGAAAGACGTCCTTCTGCATATGTGGTTGCTCACACCGGTGCACTTGTTAGTGTATCCATTCAGTCCTGGGCTGCGGGGCATTCAGAAGTGGCTCTGTGGAGACGTCTGCATAGAGGCAGCTGTCAGAACACGCACACTCGATTGTTCACCAAAACATATGCAGACGCGTCCTTAGCCTGTAGATTTGGATGCACAGAGTTCCCTGTGTTCGCAAGAGACAAGGGAATCGCGTCTGTGCGCACAGAAGCAATAGCGGACCGTTTCCCTCGGAGTGAACGCGAAAGAGCCGTCTATATACTCGCAGACACGCGAACGTGCCTCAATGCGGTCACAGAGGCAGCAGCTTTTGCACAGATGCTCCTGGTGATTCTGGCACTTTCCAGGCACACTCCTGAAAGTCGCGCACACTGCTGTTCACTCGCTAAACGACCTCTTGGGAAACACGTCTCCGGTCGACGGACCGCTCAGATTGCTTCTCGTGTAACTGTGAACTGTGTCAGCGCAGGGAATCCGTCTCTGTTGAGCAGATGTCAATCCTGCCTCGCTTTTGCTTTGTTGCCTCTACCAAGATGATTTCCCGTTTCTCTCTTCACTGGAGCAGGCAGACACAGCCAACGCACATCAAGTGTCAAGAGACACGCTCTGCTGAGCTCAACGCTTGTGCAGATGCACATGTGCGACGAAGTCAACACACGTGCTTGTGGAGAGAAAGAAAGGGACTCCCAGGCGTGTGGAGCGACGGGGAGAAAGAGCGGGCGCTGAGGAACACAGTTTCAAACAGACTGTCTCCACACAAACAGGCACCTGTCTGCAGGTATCCTAGATCTTGATTCTTGAACTTGAGGAAACACGCGTCTGAGCAAAACTCCCAAACGCTTCCAGGAAAGACACAGGCTCTCCCACAAGCACACAAGTGTTTGCCCTCAGCTATAGATCAGGGACAAGCCTGTGAAGAGCAACCAAAGAGCTCGTCCGTCTTTCCCTCAATAGATGGGAGTAGGCGCGCTTGCGGATGTGTGCGTGTGTGTGGCCACGCGTTTGCTTAGGCATCAGTGTGTGAAAAGGTAGGTGCTTTTCTCTAGCTGCGTGTGCGTGCACGTGGTGCTGGGTGCACATCCCTGGGTGCTCGTGGAAAGGTTTCTGCATGGTTTTCGCTGAGGAGTCGTGTGTGTGCACATGGACAAAGAGAAGGCGCAGCAACCAGGTTCCAGCGCCGAAGAAGGCAAAAGGCGAGGTTTCCGGCGCTATCTCCTTCTCTCCCCAGAGCTAGTCGCGCAAAGCAAGCCGCTAAGCCGGCGACCGGCAAGAGAGCTACAACGAAGCATGCCGAACGGAGAAAATAGCAGCAGCTCATCTGTTCACACCTTGTTTCTGCCATGTGCTTGAACGCCAAGACGTTCGCGCTTCTGTGAGATGAAAGACGTCCTTCTGCATATGTGGTTGCTCACACCGGTGCACTTGTTAGTGTATCCATTCAGTCCTGGGCTGCTGGGCATTCAGAAGTGGCTCTGTGGAGACGTCTGCATAGAGGCAGCTGTCAGAACACGCACACTCGATTGTTCACCAAAACATATGCAGACGCGTCCTTAGCCTGTAGATTTGGATGCACAGAGTTCCCTGTGTTCGCAAGAGACAAGGGAATCGCGTCTGTGCGCACAGAAGCAATAGCGGACCGTTTCCCTCGGAGTGAACGCGAAAGAGCCGTCTATATACTCGCAGACACGCGAACGTGCCTCAATGCGGTCACAGAGGCAGCAGCTTTTGCACAGATGCTCCTGGTGATTCTGGCACTTTCCAGGCACACTCCTGAAAGTCGCGCACACTGCTGTTCACTCGCTAAACGACCTCTTGGGAAACACGTCTCCGGTCGACGGACCGCTCAGATTGCTTCTCGTGTAACTGTGAACTGTGTCAGCGCAGGGAATCCGTCTCTGTTGAGCAGATGTCAATCCTGCCTCGCCTTTGCTTTCTTGCCTCTACCAAGATGATTTCCCGTTTCTCTCTTCACTGGAGCAGGCAGACACAGCCAACGCACATCAAGTGTCAAGAGACACGCTCTACTGAGCTCAACGCTTGTGCAGATGCACATGTGCGACGAAGTCAACACACGTGCTTGTGGAGAGAAAGAAAGGGACTCCCAGGCGTGTGGAGCGACGGGGAGAAAGAGCGGGCGCTGAGGAACACAGTTTCAAACAGACTGTCTCCACACAAACAGGCACCTGTCTGCAGGTATCCTAGATCTTGATTCTTGAACTTGAGGAAACACGCGTCTGAGCAAAACTCCCAAACGCTTCCAGGAAAGACACAGGCTCTCCCACAAGCACACAAGTGTTTGCCCTCAGCTATAGATCAGGGACAAGCCTGTGAAGAGCAACCAAAGAGCTCGTCCGTCTTTCCCTCAATAGATGGGAGTAGGCGCGCTTGCGGATGTGTGCGTGTGTGTGGCCACGCGTTTGCTTAGGCATCAGAGTGTGAAAAGGTAGGTGCTTTTCTCTAGCTGCGTGTGCGTGCACGTGGTGCTGGGTGCACATCCCTGGGTGCTCGTGGAAAGGTTTCTGCATGGTTTTCGCTGAGGAATCGTGTGTGTGCACATGGACAAAGAGAAGGCGCAGCAACCAGGTTCCAGCGCCGAAGAAGGCAAAAGGCGAGGTTTCCGGCGCTATCTCCTTCTCTCCCCAGAGCTAGTCGCGCAAAGCAAGCCGCTAAGCCGGCGACCGGCAAGAGAGCTACAACGAAGCATGCCGAACGGAGAAAATAGCAGCAGCTCATCTGTTCACACCTTGTTTCTGCCATGTGCTTGAACGCCAAGACGTTCGCGCTTCTGTGAGATGAAAGACGTCCTTCTGCATATGTGGTTGCTCACACCGGTGCACTTGTTAGTGTATCCATTCAGTCCTGGGCTGCGGGGCATTCAGAAGTGGCTCTGTGGAGACGTCTGCATAGAGGCAGCTGTCAGAACACGCACACTCGATTGTTCACCAAAACATATGCAGACGCGTCCTTAGCCTGTAGATTTGGATGCACAGAGTTCCCTGTGTTCGCAAGAGACAAGGGAATCGCGTCTGTGCGCACAGAAGCAATAGCGGACCGTTTCCCTCGGAGTGAACGCGAAAGAGCCGTCTATATACTCGCAGACACGCGAACGTGCCTCAATGCGGTCACAGAGGCAGCAGCTTTTGCACAGATGCTCCTGGTGATTCTGGCACTTTCCAGGCACACTCCTGAAAGTCGCGCACACTGCTGTTCACTCGCTAAACGACCTCTTGGGAAACACGTCTCCGGTCGACGGACCGCTCAGATTGCTTCTCGTGTAACTGTGAACTGTGTCAGCGCAGGGAATCCGTCTCTGTTGAGCAGATGTCAATCCTGCCTCGCTTTTGCTTTGTTGCCTCTACCAAGATGATTTCCCGTTTCTCTCTTCACTGGAGCAGGCAGACACAGCCAACGCACATCAAGTGTCAAGAGACACGCTCTGCTGAGCTCAACGCTTGTGCAGATGCACATGTGCGACGAAGTCAACACACGTGCTTGTGGAGAGAAAGAAAGGGACTCCCAGGCGTGTGGAGCGACGGGGAGAAAGAGCGGGCGCTGAGGAACACAGTTTCAAACAGACTGTCTCCACACAAACAGGCACCTGTCTGCAGGTATCCTAGATCTTGATTCTTGAACTTGAGGAAACACGCGTCTGAGCAAAACTCCCAAACGCTTCCAGGAAAGACACAGGCTCTCCCACAAGCACACAAGTGTTTGCCCTCAGCTATAGATCAGGGACAAGCCTGTGAAGAGCAACCAAAGAGCTCGTCCGTCTTTCCCTCAATAGATGGGAGTAGGCGCGCTTGCGGATGTGTGCGTGTGTGTGGCCACGCGTTTGCTTAGGCATCAGTGTGTGAAAAGGTAGGTGCTTTTCTCTAGCTGCGTGTGCGTGCACGTGGTGCTGGCTGCACATCCCTGGGTGCTCGTGGAAAGGTTTCTGCATGGTTTTCGCTGAGGAATCGTGTGTGTGCACATGGACAAAGAGAAGGCGCAGCAACCAGGTTCCAGCGCCGAAGAAGGCAAAAGGCGAGGTTTCCGGCGCTATCTCCTTCTCTCCCCAGAGCTAGTCGCGCAAAGCAAGCCGCTAAGCCGGCGACCGGCAAGAGAGCTACAACGAAGCATGCCGAACGGAGAAAATAGCAGCAGCTCATCTGTTCACACCTTGTTTCTGCCATGTGCTTGAACGCCAAGACGTTCGCGCTTCTGTGAGATGAAAGACGTCCTTCTGCATATGTGGTTGCTCACACCGGTGCACTTGTTAGTGTATCCATTCAGTCCTGGGCTGCGGGGCATTCAGAAGTGGCTCTGTGGAGACGTCTGCATAGAGGCAGCTGTCAGAACACGCACACTCGATTGTTCACCAAAACATATGCAGACGCGTCCTTAGCCTGTAGATTTGGATGCACAGAGTTCCCTGTGTTCGCAAGAGACAAGGGAATCGCGTCTGTGCGCACAGAAGCAATAGCGGACCGTTTCCCTCGGAGTGAACGCGAAAGAGCCGTCTATATACTCGCAGACACGCGAACGTGCCTCAATGCGGTCACAGAGGCAGCAGCTTTTGCACAGATGCTCCTGGTGATTCTGGCACTTTCCAGGCACACTCCTGAAAGTCGCGCACACTGCTGTTCACTCGCTAAACGACCTCTTGGGAAACACGTCTCCGGTCGACGGACCGCTCAGATTGCTTCTCGTGTAACTGTGAACTGTGTCAGCGCAGGGAATCCGTCTCTGTTGAGCAGATGTCAATCCTGCCTCGCTTTTGCTTTGTTGCCTCTACCAAGATGATTTCCCGTTTCTCTCTTCACTGGAGCAGGCAGACACAGCCAACGCACATCAAGTGTCAAGAGACACGCTCTGCTGAGCTCAACGCTTGTGCAGATGCACATGTGCGACGAAGTCAACACACGTGCTTGTGGAGAGAAAGAAAGGGACTCCCAGGCGTGTGGAGCGACGGGGAGAAAGAGCGGGCGCTGAGGAACACAGTTTCAAACAGACTGTCTCCACACAAACAGGCACCTGTCTGCAGGTATCCTAGATCTTGATTCTTGAACTTGAGGAAACACGCGTCTGAGCAAAACTCCCAAACGCTTCCAGGAAAGACACAGGCTCTCCCACAAGCACACAAGTGTTTGCCCTCAGCTATAGATCAGGGACAAGCCTGTGAAGAGCAACCAAAGAGCTCGTCCGTCTTTCCCTCAATAGATGGGAGTAGGCGCGCTTGCGGATGTGTGCGTGTGTGTGGCCACGCGTTTGCTTAGGCATCAGTGTGTGAAAAGGTAGGTGCTTTTCTCTAGCTGCGTGTGCGTGCACGTGGTGCTGGGTGCACATCCCTGGGTGCTCGTGGAAAGGTTTCTGCATGGTTTTCGCTGAGGAGTCGTGTGTGTGCACATGGACAAAGAGAAGGCGCAGCAACCAGGTTCCAGCGCCGAAGAAGGCAAAAGGCGAGGTTTCCGGCGCTATCTCCTTCTCTCCCCAGAGCTAGTCGCGCAAAGCAAGCCGCTAAGCCGGCGACCGGCAAGAGAGCTACAACGAAGCATGCCGAACGGAGAAAATAGCAGCAGCTCATCTGTTCACACCTTGTTTCTGCCATGTGCTTGAACGCCAAGACGTTCGCGCTTCTGTGAGATGAAAGACGTCCTTCTGCATATGTGGTTGCTCACACCGGTGCACTTGTTAGTGTATCCATTCAGTCCTGGGCTGCGGGGCATTCAGAAGTGGCTCTGTGGAGACGTCTGCATAGAGGCAGCTGTCAGAACACGCACACTCGATTGTTCACCAAAACATATGCAGACGCGTCCTTAGCCTGTAGATTTGGATGCACAGAGTTCCCTGTGTTCGCAAGAGACAAGGGAATCGCGTCTGTGCGCACAGAAGCAATAGCGGACCGTTTCCCTCGGAGTGAACGCGAAAGAGCCGTCTATATACTCGCAGACACGCGAACGTGCCTCAATGCGGTCACAGAGGCAGCAGCTTTTGCACAGATGCTCCTGGTGATTCTGGCACTTTCCAGGCACACTCCTGAAAGTCGCGCACACTGCTGTTCACTCGCTAAACGACCTCTTGGGAAACACGTCTCCGGTCGACGGACCGCTCAGATTGCTTCTCGTGTAACTGTGAACTGTGTCAGCGCAGGGAATCCGTCTCTGTTGAGCAGATGTCAATCCTGCCTCGCTTTTGCTTTGTTGCCTCTACCAAGATGATTTCCCGTTTCTCTCTTCACTGGAGCAGGCAGACACAGCCAACGCACATCAAGTGTCAAGAGACACGCTCTGCTGAGCTCAACGCTTGTGCAGATGCACATGTGCGACGAAGTCAACACACGTGCTTGTGGAGAGAAAGAAAGGGACTCCCAGGCGTGTGGAGCGACGGGGAGAAAGAGCGGGCGCTGAGGAACACAGTTTCAAACAGACTGTCTCCACACAAACAGGCACCTGTCTGCAGGTATCCTAGATCTTGATTCTTGAACTTGAGGAAACACGCGTCTGAGCAAAACTCCCAAACGCTTCCAGGAAAGACACAGGCTCTCCCACAAGCACACAAGTGTTTGCCCTCAGCTATAGATCAGGGACAAGCCTGTGAAGAGCAACCAAAGAGCTCGTCCGTCTTTCCCTCAATAGATGGGAGTAGGCGCGCTTGCGGATGTGTGCGTGTGTGTGGCCACGCGTTTGCTTAGGCATCAGTGTGTGAAAAGGTAGGTGCTTTTCTCTAGCTGCGTGTGCGTGCACGTGGTGCTGGGTGCACATCCCTGGGTGCTCGTGGAAAGGTTTCTGCATGGTTTTCGCTGAGGAATCGTGTGTGTGCACATGGACAAAGAGAAGGCGCAGCAACCAGGTTCCAGCGCCGAAGAAGGCAAAAGGCGAGGTTTCCGGCGCTATCTCCTTCTCTCCCCAGAGCTAGTCGCGCAAAGCAAGCCGCTAAGCCGGCGACCGGCAAGAGAGCTACAACGAAGCATGCCGAACGGAGAAAATAGCAGCAGCTCATCTGTTCACACCTTGTTTCTGCCATGTGCTTGAACGCCAAGACGTTCGCGCTTCTGTGAGATGAAAGACGTCCTTCTGCATATGTGGTTGCTCACACCGGTGCACTTGTTAGTGTATCCATTCAGTCCTGGGCTGCGGGGCATTCAGAAGTGGCTCTGTGGAGACGTCTGCATAGAGGCAGCTGTCAGAACACGCACACTCGATTGTTCACCAAAACATATGCAGACGCGTCCTTAGCCTGTAGATTTGGATGCACAGAGTTCCCTGTGTTCGCAAGAGACAAGGGAATCGCGTCTGTGCGCACAGAAGCAATAGCGGACCGTTTCCCTCGGAGTGAACGCGAAAGAGCCGTCTATATACTCGCAGACACGCGAACGTGCCTCAATGCGGTCACAGAGGCAGCAGCTTTTGCACAGATGCTCCTGGTGATTCTGGCACTTTCCAGGCACACTCCTGAAAGTCGCGCACACTGCTGTTCACTCGCTAAACGACCTCTTGGGAAACACGTCTCCGGTCGACGGACCGCTCAGATTGCTTCTCGTGTAACTGTGAACTGTGTCAGCGCAGGGAATCCGTCTCTGTTGAGCAGATGTCAATCCTGCCTCGCTTTTGCTTTGTTGCCTCTACCAAGATGATTTCCCGTTTCTCTCTTCACTGGAGCAGGCAGACACAGCCAACGCACATCAAGTGTCAAGAGACACGCTCTGCTGAGCTCAACGCTTGTGCAGATGCACATGTGCGACGAAGTCAACACACGTGCTTGTGGAGAGAAAGAAAGGGACTCCCAGGCGTGTGGAGCGACGGGGAGAAAGAGCGGGCGCTGAGGAACACAGTTTCAAACAGACTGTCTCCACACAAACAGGCACCTGTCTGCAGGTATCCTAGATCTTGATTCTTGAACTTGAGGAAACACGCGTCTGAGCAAAACTCCCAAACGCTTCCAGGAAAGACACAGGCTCTCCCACAAGCACACAAGTGTTTGCCCTCAGCTATAGATCAGGGACAAGCCTGTGAAGAGCAACCAAAGAGCTCGTCCGTCTTTCCCTCAATAGATGGGAGTAGGCGCGCTTGCGGATGTGTGCGTGTGTGTGGCCACGCGTTTGCTTAGGCATCAGTGTGTGAAAAGGTAGGTGCTTTTCTCTAGCTGCGTGTGCGTGCACGTGGTGCTGGGTGCACATCCCTGGGTGCTCGTGGAAAGGTTTCTGCATGGTTTTCGCTGAGGAGTCGTGTGTGTGCACATGGACAAAGAGAAGGCGCAGCAACCAGGTTCCAGCGCCGAAGAAGGCAAAAGGCGAGGTTTCCGGCGCTATCTCCTTCTCTCCCCAGAGCTAGTCGCGCAAAGCAAGCCGCTAAGCCGGCGACCGGCAAGAGAGCTACAACGAAGCATGCCGAACGGAGAAAATAGCAGCAGCTCATCTGTTCACACCTTGTTTCTGCCATGTGCTTGAACGCCAAGACGTTCGCGCTTCTGTGAGATGAAAGACGTCCTTCTGCATATGTGGTTGCTCACACCGGTGCACTTGTTAGTGTATCCATTCAGTCCTGGGCTGCGGGGCATTCAGAAGTGGCTCTGTGGAGACGTCTGCATAGAGGCAGCTGTCAGAACACGCACACTCGATTGTTCACCAAAACATATGCAGACGCGTCCTTAGCCTGTAGATTTGGATGCACAGAGTTCCCTGTGTTCGCAAGAGACAAGGGAATCGCGTCTGTGCGCACAGAAGCAATAGCGGACCGTTTCCCTCGGAGTGAACGCGAAAGAGCCGTCTATATACTCGCAGACACGCGAACGTGCCTCAATGCGGTCACAGAGGCAGCAGCTTTTGCACAGATGCTCCTGGTGATTCTGGCACTTTCCAGGCACACTCCTGAAAGTCGCGCACACTGCTGTTCACTCGCTAAACGACCTCTTGGGAAACACGTCTCCGGTCGACGGACCGCTCAGATTGCTTCTCGTGTAACTGTGAACTGTGTCAGCGCAGGGAATCCGTCTCTGTTGAGCAGATGTCAATCCTGCCTCGCTTTTGCTTTGTTGCCTCTACCAAGATGATTTCCCGTTTCTCTCTTCACTGGAGCAGGCAGACACAGCCAACGCACATCAAGTGTCAAGAGACACGCTCTGCTGAGCTCAACGCTTGTGCAGATGCACATGTGCGACGAAGTCAACACACGTGCTTGTGGAGAGAAAGAAAGGGACTCCCAGGCGTGTGGAGCGACGGGGAGAAAGAGCGGGCGCTGAGGAACACAGTTTCAAACAGACTGTCTCCACACAAACAGGCACCTGTCTGCAGGTATCCTAGATCTTGATTCTTGAACTTGAGGAAACACGCGTCTGAGCAAAACTCCCAAACGCTTCCAGGAAAGACACAGGCTCTCCCACAAGCACACAAGTGTTTGCCCTCAGCTATAGATCAGGGACAAGCCTGTGAAGAGCAACCAAAGAGCTCGTCCGTCTTTCCCTCAATAGATGGGAGTAGGCGCGCTTGCGGATGTGTGCGTAGTGTGTGGCCACGCGTTTGCTTAGGCATCAGTGTGTGAAAAGGTAGGTGCTTTTCTCTAGCTGCGTGTGCGTGCACGTGGTGCTGGGTGCACATCCCTGGGTGCTCGTGGAAAGGTTTCTGCATGGTTTTCGCTGAGGAATCGTGTGTGTGCACATGGACAAAGAGAAGGCGCAGCAACCAGGTTCCAGCGCCGAAGAAGGCAAAAGGCGAGGTTTCCGGCGCTATCTCCTTCTCTCCCCAGAGCTAGTCGCGCAAAGCAAGCCGCTAAGCCGGCGACCGGCAAGAGAGCTACAACGAAGCATGCCGAACGGAGAAAATAGCAGCAGCTCATCTGTTCACACCTTGTTTCTGCCATGTGCTTGAACGCCAAGACGTTCGCGCTTCTGTGAGATGAAAGACGTCCTTCTGCATATGTGGTTGCTCACACCGGTGCACTTGTTAGTGTATCCATTCAGTCCTGGGCTGCGGGGCATTCAGAAGTGGCTCTGTGGAGACGTCTGCATAGAGGCAGCTGTCATAACACGCACACTCGATTGTTCACCAAAACATACGCAGACGCGTCCTTAGCCTGTAGATTTGGATGCACAGAGTTCCCTGTGTTCGCAAGAGACAAGGGAATCGCGTCTGTGCGCACAGAAGCAATAGCGGACCGTTTCCCTCGGAGTGAACGCGAAAGAGCCGTCTATATACTCGCAGACACGCGAACGTGCCTCAATGCGGTCACAGAGGCAGCAGCTTTTGCACAGATGCTCCTGGTGATTCTGGCACTTTCCAGGCACACTCCTGAAAGTCGCGCACACTGCTGTTCACTCGCTAAACGACCTCTTGGGAAACACGTCTCCGGTCGACGGACCGCTCAGATTGCTTCTCGTGTAACTGTGAACTGTGTCAGCGCAGGGAATCCGTCTCTGTTGAGCAGATGTCAATCCTGCCTCGCTTTTGCTTTGTTGCCGTCTACCAAGATGATTTCCCGTTTCTCTCTTCACTGGAGCAGGCAGACACAGCCAACGCACATCAAGTGTCAAGAGACACGCTCTGCTGAGCTCAACGCTTGTGCAGATGCACATGTGCGACGAAGTCAACACACGTGCTTGTGGAGAGAAAGAAAGGACTCCCAGGCGTGTGGAGCGACGGGGAGAAAGAGGCGGGCGCTGAGGAACACAGTTTCAAACAGACTGTCTCCACACAAACAGGCACCTGTCTGCAGGTATCCTAGATCTTGATTCTTGAACTTGAGGAAACACGCGTCTGAGCAAAACTCCCAAACGCTTCCAGGAAAGACACAGGCTCTCCCACAAGCACACAAGTGTTTGCCCTCAGCTATAGATCAGGGACAAGCCTGTGAAGAGCAACCAAAGAGCTCGTCCGTCTTTCCCTCAATAGATGGGAGTAGGCGCGCTTGCGGATGTGTGCGTGTGTGTGGCCACGCGTTTGCTTAGGCATCAGTGTGTGAAAAGGTAGGTGCTTTTCTCTAGCTGCGTGTGCGTGCACGTGGTGCTGGGTGCACATCCCTGGGTGCTCGTGGAAAGGTTTCTGCATGGTTTTCGCTGAGGAATCGTGTGTGTGCACATGGACAAAGAGAAGGCGCAGCAACCAGGTTCCAGCGCCGAAGAAGGCAAAAGGCGAGGTTTCCGGCGCTATCTCCTTCTCTCCCCAGAGCTAGTCGCGCAAAGCAAGCCGCTAAGCGGCGACCGGCAAGAGAGCTACAACGAAGCATGCCGAACGGAGAAAATAGCAGCAGCTCATCTGTTCACACCTTGTTTCTGCCATGTGCTTGAACGCCAAGACGTTCGCGCTTCTGTGAGATGAAAGACGTCCTTCTGCATATGTGGTTGCTCACACCGGTGCACTTGTTAGTGTATCCATTCAGTCCTGGGCTGCGGGGCATTCAGAAGTGGCTCTGTGGAGACGTCTGCATAGAGGCAGCTGTCAGAACACGCACACTCGATTGTTCACCAAAACATACGCAGACGCGTCCTTAGCCTGTAGATTTGGATGCACAGAGTTCCCTGTGTTCGCAAGAGACAAGGGAATCGCGTCTGTGCGCACAGAAGCAATAGCGGACCGTTTCCCTCGGAGTGAACGCGAAAGAGCCGTCTATATACTCGCAGACACGCGAACGTGCCTCAATGCGGTCACAGAGGCAGCAGCTTTTGCACAGATGCTCCTGGTGATTCTGGCACTTTCCAGGCACACTCCTGAAAGTCGCGCACACTGCTGTTCACTCGCTAAACGACCTCTTGGGAAACACGTCTCCGGTCGACGGACCGCTCAGATTGCTTCTCGTGTAACTGTGAACTGTGTCAGCGCAGGGAATCCGTCTCTGTTGAGCAGATGTCAATCCTGCCTCGCTTTTGCTTTGTTGCCTCTACCAAGATGATTTCCCGTTTCTCTCTTCACTGGAGCAGGCAGACACAGCCAACGCACATCAAGTGTCAAGAGACACGCTCTGCTGAGCTCAACGCTTGTGCAGATGCACATGTGCGACGAAGTCAACACACGTGCTTGTGGAGAGAAAGAAAGGGACTCCCAGGCGTGTGGAGCGACGGGGGAGAAAGAGCGGGCGCTGAGGAACACAGTTTCAAACAGACTGTCTCCACACAAACAGGCACCTGTCTGCAGGTATCCTAGATCTTGATTCTTGAACTTGAGGAAACACGCGTCTGAGCAAAACTCCAAACGCTTCCAGGAAAGACACAGGCTCTCCCCACAAGCACACAAGTGTTTGCCCTCAGCTATAGATCAGGGACAAGCCTGTGAAGAGCAACCAAAGAGCTCGTCCGTCTTTCCCTCAATAGATGGGAGTAGGCGCGCTTGCGGATGTGTGCGTGTGTGTGGCCACGCGTTTGCTTAGGCATCAGTGTGTGAAAAGGTAGGTGCTTTTCTCTAGCTGCGTGTGCGTGCACGTGGTGCTGGGTGCACATCCCTGGGTGCTCGTGGAAAGGTTTCTGCATGGTTTTTCGGCTGAGGAATCGTGTGTGTGCACATGGACAAAGAGAAGGCGCAGCAACCAGGTTCCAGCGCCGAAGAAGGCAAAAGGCGAGGTTTCCGGCGCTATCTCCTTCTCTCCCCAGAGCTAGTCGCGCAAAGCAAGCCGCTAAGCCGGCGGACCGGCAAGAGAGCTACAACGAAGCATGCCGAACGGAGAAAATAGCAGCAGCTCATCTGTTCACACCTTGTTTCTGCCATGTGCTTGAACGCCAAGACGTTCGCGCTTCTGTGAGATGAAAGACGTCCTTCTGCATATGTGGTTGCTCACACCGGTGCACTTGTTAGTGTATCCATTCAGTCCTGGGCTGCGGGGCATTCAGAAGTGGCTCTGTGGAGACGTCTGCATAGAGGCAGCTGTCAGAACACGCACACTCGATTGTTCACCAAAACATACGCAGACGCGTCCTTAGCCTGTAGATTTGGATGCACAGAGTTCCCTGTGTTCGCAAGAGACAAGGGAATCGCGTCTGTGCGCACCAGAAGCAATAGCGGACCGTTTCCCTCGGAGTGAACGCGAAAGAGCCGTCTATATACTCGCAGACACGCGAACGTGCCTCAATGCGGTCACAGAGGCAGCAGCTTTTGCACAGATGCTCCTGGTGATTCTGGCACTTTCCAGGCACACTCCTGAAAGTCGCGCACACTGCTGTTCACTCGCTAAACGACCTCTTGGGAAACACGTCTCCGGTCGACGGACCGCTCAGATTGCTTCTCGTGTAACTGTGAACTGTGTCAGCGCAGGGAATCCGTCTCTGTTGAGCAGATGTCAATCCTGCCTCGCTTTTGCTTTGTTGCCTCTACCAAGATGATTTCCCGTTTCTCTCTTCACTGGAGCAGGCAGACACAGCCAACGCACATCAAGTGTCAAGAGACACGCTCTGCTGAGCTCAACGCTTGTGCAGATGCACATGTGCGACGAAGTCAACACACGTGCTTGTGGAGAGAAAGAAAGGGACTCCCAGGCGTGTGGAGCGACGGGGAGAAAGAGCGGGCGCTGAGGAACACAGTTTCAAACAGACTGTCTCCACACAAACAGGCACCTGTCTGCAGGTATCCTAGATCTTGATTCTTGAACTTGAGGAAAACACGCGTCTGAGCAAAACTCCCAAACGCTTCCAGGAAAGACACAGGCTCTCCCACAAGCACACAAGTGTTTGCCCTCAGCTATAGATCAGGGACAAGCTGTGAAGAGCAACCAAAGAGCTCGTCCGTCTTTCCCTCAATAGATGGGAGTAGGCGCGCTTGCGGATGTGTGCGTGTGTGTGGCCACGCGTTTGCTTAGGCATCAGTGTGTGAAAAGGTAGGTGCTTTTCTCTAGCTGCGTGTGCGTGCACGTGGTGCTGGGTGCACATCCCTGGGTGCTCGTGGAAAGGTTTCTGCATGGTTTTCGCTGAGGAATCGTGTGTGTGCACATGGACAAAGAGAAGGCGCAGCAACCAGGTTCCAGCGCCGAAGAAGGCAAAAGGCGAGGTTTCCGGCGCTATCTCCTTCTCTCCCCAGAGCTAGTCGCGCAAAGCAAGCCGCTAAGCCGGCGACCGGCAAGAGAGCTACAACGAAGCATGCCGAACGGAGAAAATAGCAGCAGCTCATCTGTTCACACCTTGTTTCTGCCATGTGCTTGAACGCCAAGACGTTCGCGCTTCTGTGAGATGAAAGACGTCCTTCTGCATATGTGGTTGCTCACACCGGTGCACTTGTTAGTGTATCCATTCAGTCCTGGGCTGCGGGGCATTCAGAAGTGGCTCTGTGGAGACGTCTGCATAGAGGCAGCTGTCAGAACACGCACACTCGATTGTTCACCAAAACATATGCAGACGCGTCCTTAGCCTGTAGATTTGGATGCACAGAGTTCCCTGTGTTCGCAAGAGACAAGGGAATCGCGTCTGTGCGCACAGAAGCAATAGCGGACCGTTTCCCTCGGAGTGAACGCGAAAGAGCCGTCTATATACTCGCAGACACGCGAACGTGCCTCAATGCGGTCACAGAGGCAGCAGCTTTTGCACAGATGCTCCTGGTGATTCTGGCACTTTCCAGGCACACTCCTGAAAGTCGCGCACACTGCTGTTCACTCGCTAAACGACCTCTTGGGAAACACGTCTCCGGTCGACGGACCGCTCAGATTGCTTCTCGTGTAACTGTGAACTGTGTCAGCGCAGGGAATCCGTCTCTGTTGAGCAGATGTCAATCCTGCCTCGCTTTTGCTTTGTTGCCTCTACCAAGATGATTTCCCGTTTCTCTCTTCACTGGAGCAGGCAGACACAGCCAACGCACATCAAGTGTCAAGAGACACGCTCTGCTGAGCTCAACGCTTGTGCAGATGCACATGTGCGACGAAGTCAACACACGTGCTTGTGGAGAGAAAGAAAGGGACTCCCAGGCGTGTGGAGCGACGGGGAGAAAGAGCGGGCGCTGAGGAACACAGTTTCAAACAGACTGTCTCCACACAAACAGGCACCTGTCTGCAGGTATCCTAGATCTTGATTCTTGAACTTGAGGAAACACGCGTCTGAGCAAAACTCCCAAACGCTTCCAGGAAAGACACAGGCTCTCCCACAAGCACACAAGTGTTTGCCCTCAGCTATAGATCAGGGACAAGCCTGTGAAGAGCAACCAAAGAGCTCGTCCGTCTTTCCCTCAATAGATGGGAGTAGGCGCGCTTGCGGATGTGTGCGTGTGTGTGGCCACGCGTTTGCTTAGGCATCAGTGTGTGAAAAGGTAGGTGCTTTTCTCTAGCTGCGTGTGCGTGCACGTGGTGCTGGGTGCACATCCCTGGGTGCTCGTGGAAAGGTTTCTGCATGGTTTTCGCTGAGGAATCGTGTGTGTGCACATGGACAAAGAGAAGGCGCAGCAACCAGGTTCCAGCGCCGAAGAAGGCAAAAGGCGAGGTTTCCGGCGCTATCTCCTTCTCTCCCCAGAGCTAGTCGCGCAAAGCAAGCCGCTAAGCCGGCGACCGGCAAGAGAGCTACAACGAAGCATGCCGAACGGAGAAAATAGCAGCAGCTCATCTGTTCACACCTTGTTTCTGCCATGTGCTTGAACGCCAAGACGTTCGCGCTTCTGTGAGATGAAAGACGTCCTTCTGCATATGTGGTTGCTCACACCGGTGCACTTGTTAGTGTATCCATTCAGTCCTGGGCTGCGGGGCATTCAGAAGTGGCTCTGTGGAGACGTCTGCATAGAGGCAGCTGTCAGAACACGCACACTCGATTGTTCACCAAAACATATGCAGACGCGTCCTTAGCCTGTAGATTTGGATGCACAGAGTTCCCTGTGTTCGCAAGAGACAAGGGAATCGCGTCTGTGCGCACAGAAGCAATAGCGGACCGTTTCCCTCGGAGTGAACGCGAAAGAGCCGTCTATATACTCGCAGACACGCGAACGTGCCTCAATGCGGTCACAGAGGCAGCAGCTTTTGCACAGATGCTCCTGGTGATTCTGGCACTTTCCAGGCACACTCCTGAAAGTCGCGCACACTGCTGTTCACTCGCTAAACGACCTCTTGGGAAACACGTCTCCGGTCGACGGACCGCTCAGATTGCTTCTCGTGTAACTGTGAACTGTGTCAGCGCAGGGAATCCGTCTCTGTTGAGCAGATGTCAATCCTGCCTCGCTTTTGCTTTGTTGCCTCTACCAAGATGATTTCCCGTTTCTCTCTTCACTGGAGCAGGCAGACACAGCCAACGCACATCAAGTGTCAAGAGACACGCTCTGCTGAGCTCAACGCTTGTGCAGATGCACATGTGCGACGAAGTCAACACACGTGCTTGTGGAGAGAAAGAAAGGGACTCCCAGGCGTGTGGAGCGACGGGGAGAAAGAGCGGGCGCTGAGGAACACAGTTTCAAACAGACTGTCTCCACACAAACAGGCACCTGTCTGCAGGTATCCTAGATCTTGATTCTTGAACTTGAGGAAACACGCGTCTGAGCAAAACTCCCAAACGCTTCCAGGAAAGACACAGGCTCTCCCACAAGCACACAAGTGTTTGCCCTCAGCTATAGATCAGGGACAAGCCTGTGAAGAGCAACCAAAGAGCTCGTCCGTCTTTCCCTCAATAGATGGGAGTAGGCGCGCTTGCGGATGTGTGCGTGTGTGTGGCCACGCGTTTGCTTAGGCATCAGTGTGTGAAAAGGTAGGTGCTTTTCTCTAGCTGCGTGTGCGTGCACGTGGTGCTGGGTGCACATCCCTGGGTGCTCGTGGAAAGGTTTCTGCATGGTTTTCGCTGAGGAATCGTGTGTGTGCACATGGACAAAGAGAAGGCGCAGCAACCAGGTTCCAGCGCCGAAGAAGGCAAAAGGCGAGGTTTCCGGCGCTATCTCCTTCTCTCCCCAGAGCTAGTCGCGCAAAGCAAGCCGCTAAGCCGGCGACCGGCAAGAGAGCTACAACGAAGCATGCCGAACGGAGAAAATAGCAGCAGCTCATCTGTTCACACCTTGTTTCTGCCATGTGCTTGAACGCCAAGACGTTCGCGCTTCTGTGAGATGAAAGACGTCCTTCTGCATATGTGGTTGCTCACACCGGTGCACTTGTTAGTGTATCCATTCAGTCCTGGGCTGCGGGGCATTCAGAAGTGGCTCTGTGGAGACGTCTGCATAGAGGCAGCTGTCAGAACACGCACACTCGATTGTTCACCAAAACATATGCAGACGCGTCCTTAGCCTGTAGATTTGGATGCACAGAGTTCCCTGTGTTCGCAAGAGACAAGGGAATCGCGTCTGTGCGCACAGAAGCAATAGCGGACCGTTTCCCTCGGAGTGAACGCGAAAGAGCCGTCTATATACTCGCAGACACGCGAACGTGCCTCAATGCGGTCACAGAGGCAGCAGCTTTTGCACAGATGCTCCTGGTGATTCTGGCACTTTCCAGGCACACTCCTGAAAGTCGCGCACACTGCTGTTCACTCGCTAAACGACCTCTTGGGAAACACGTCTCCGGTCGACGGACCGCTCAGATTGCTTCTCGTGTAACTGTGAACTGTGTCAGCGCAGGGAATCCGTCTCTGTTGAGCAGATGTCAATCCTGCCTCGCTTTTGCTTTGTTGCCTCTACCAAGATGATTTCCCGTTTCTCTCTTCACTGGAGCAGGCAGACACAGCCAACGCACATCAAGTGTCAAGAGACACGCTCTGCTGAGCTCAACGCTTGTGCAGATGCACATGTGCGACGAAGTCAACACACGTGCTTGTGGAGAGAAAGAAAGGGACTCCCAGGCGTGTGGAGCGACGGGGAGAAAGAGCGGGCGCTGAGGAACACAGTTTCAAACAGACTGTCTCCACACAAACAGGCACCTGTCTGCAGGTATCCTAGATCTTGATTCTTGAACTTGAGGAAACACGCGTCTGAGCAAAACTCCCAAACGCTTCCAGGAAAGACACAGGCTCTCCCACAAGCACACAAGTGTTTGCCCTCAGCTATAGATCAGGGACAAGCCTGTGAAGAGCAACCAAAGAGCTCGTCCGTCTTTCCCTCAATAGATGGGAGTAGGCGCGCTTGCGGATGTGTGCGTGTGTGTGGCCACGCGTTTGCTTAGGCATCAGTGTGTGAAAAGGTAGGTGCTTTTCTCTAGCTGCGTGTGCGTGCACGTGGTGCTGGGTGCACATCCCTGGGTGCTCGTGGAAAGGTTTCTGCATGGTTTTCGCTGAGGAATCGTGTGTGTGCACATGGACAAAGAGAAGGCGCAGCAACCAGGTTCCAGCGCCGAAGAAGGCAAAAGGCGAGGTTTCCGGCGCTATCTCCTTCTCTCCCCAGAGCTAGTCGCGCAAAGCAAGCCGCTAAGCCGGCGACCGGCAAGAGAGCTACAACGAAGCATGCCGAACGGAGAAAATAGCAGCAGCTCATCTGTTCACACCTTGTTTCTGCCATGTGCTTGAACGCCAAGACGTTCGCGCTTCTGTGAGATGAAAGACGTCCTTCTGCATATGTGGTTGCTCACACCGGTGCACTTGTTAGTGTATCCATTCAGTCCTGGGCTGCGGGGCATTCAGAAGTGGCTCTGTGGAGACGTCTGCATAGAGGCAGCTGTCAGAACACGCACACTCGATTGTTCACCAAAACATATGCAGACGCGTCCTTAGCCTGTAGATTTGGATGCACAGAGTTCCCTGTGTTCGCAAGAGACAAGGGAATCGCGTCTGTGCGCACAGAAGCAATAGCGGACCGTTTCCCTCGGAGTGAACGCGAAAGAGCCGTCTATATACTCGCAGACACGCGAACGTGCCTCAATGCGGTCACAGAGGCAGCAGCTTTTGCACAGATGCTCCTGGTGATTCTGGCACTTTCCAGGCACACTCCTGAAAGTCGCGCACACTGCTGTTCACTCGCTAAACGACCTCTTGGGAAACACGTCTCCGGTCGACGGACCGCTCAGATTGCTTCTCGTGTAACTGTGAACTGTGTCAGCGCAGGGAATCCGTCTCTGTTGAGCAGATGTCAATCCTGCCTCGCTTTTGCTTTGTTGCCTCTACCAAGATGATTTCCCGTTTCTCTCTTCACTGGAGCAGGCAGACACAGCCAACGCACATCAAGTGTCAAGAGACACGCTCTGCTGAGCTCAACGCTTGTGCAGATGCACATGTGCGACGAAGTCAACACACGTGCTTGTGGAGAGAAAGAAAGGGACTCCCAGGCGTGTGGAGCGACGGGGAGAAAGAGCGGGCGCTGAGGAACACAGTTTCAAACAGACTGTCTCCACACAAACAGGCACCTGTCTGCAGGTATCCTAGATCTTGATTCTTGAACTTGAGGAAACACGCGTCTGAGCAAAACTCCCAAACGCTTCCAGGAAAGACACAGGCTCTCCCACAAGCACACAAGTGTTTGCCCTCAGCTATAGATCAGGGACAAGCCTGTGAAGAGCAACCAAAGAGCTCGTCCGTCTTTCCCTCAATAGATGGGAGTAGGCGCGCTTGCGGATGTGTGCGTGTGTGTGGCCACGCGTTTGCTTAGGCATCAGTGTGTGAAAAGGTAGGTGCTTTTCTCTAGCTGCGTGTGCGTGCACGTGGTGCTGGGTGCACATCCCTGGGTGCTCGTGGAAAGGTTTCTGCATGGTTTTCGCTGAGGAATCGTGTGTGTGCACATGGACAAAGAGAAGGCGCAGCAACCAGGTTCCAGCGCCGAAGAAGGCAAAAGGCGAGGTTTCCGGCGCTATCTCCTTCTCTCCCCAGAGCTAGTCGCGCAAAGCAAGCCGCTAAGCCGGCGACCGGCAAGAGAGCTACAACGAAGCATGCCGAACGGAGAAAATAGCAGCAGCTCATCTGTTCACACCTTGTTTCTGCCATGTGCTTGAACGCCAAGACGTTCGCGCTTCTGTGAGATGAAAGACGTCCTTCTGCATATGTGGTTGCTCACACCGGTGCACTTGTTAGTGTATCCATTCAGTCCTGGGCTGCGGGGCATTCAGAAGTGGCTCTGTGGAGACGTCTGCATAGAGGCAGCTGTCAGAACACGCACACTCGATTGTTCACCAAAACATATGCAGACGCGTCCTTAGCCTGTAGATTTGGATGCACAGAGTTCCCTGTGTTCGCAAGAGACAAGGGAATCGCGTCTGTGCGCACAGAAGCAATAGCGGACCGTTTCCCTCGGAGTGAACGCGAAAGAGCCGTCTATATACTCGCAGACACGCGAACGTGCCTCAATGCGGTCACAGAGGCAGCAGCTTTTGCACAGATGCTCCTGGTGATTCTGGCACTTTCCAGGCACACTCCTGAAAGTCGCGCACACTGCTGTTCACTCGCTAAACGACCTCTTGGGAAACACGTCTCCGGTCGACGGACCGCTCAGATTGCTTCTCGTGTAACTGTGAACTGTGTCAGCGCAGGGAATCCGTCTCTGTTGAGCAGATGTCAATCCTGCCTCGCTTTTGCTTTGTTGCCTCTACCAAGATGATTTCCCGTTTCTCTCTTCACTGGAGCAGGCAGACACAGCCAACGCACATCAAGTGTCAAGAGACACGCTCTGCTGAGCTCAACGCTTGTGCAGATGCACATGTGCGACGAAGTCAACACACGTGCTTGTGGAGAGAAAGAAAGGGACTCCCAGGCGTGTGGAGCGACGGGGAGAAAGAGCGGGCGCTGAGGAACACAGTTTCAAACAGACTGTCTCCACACAAACAGGCACCTGTCTGCAGGTATCCTAGATCTTGATTCTTGAACTTGAGGAAACACGCGTCTGAGCAAAACTCCCAAACGCTTCCAGGAAAGACACAGGCTCTCCCACAAGCACACAAGTGTTTGCCCTCAGCTATAGATCAGGGACAAGCCTGTGAAGAGCAACCAAAGAGCTCGTCCGTCTTTCCCTCAATAGATGGGAGTAGGCGCGCTTGCGGATGTGTGCGTGTGTGTGGCCACGCGTTTGCTTAGGCATCAGTGTGTGAAAAGGTAGGTGCTTTTCTCTAGCTGCGTGTGCGTGCACGTGGTGCTGGGTGCACATCCCTGGGTGCTCGTGGAAAGGTTTCTGCATGGTTTTCGCTGAGGAATCGTGTGTGTGCACATGGACAAAGAGAAGGCGCAGCAACCAGGTTCCAGCGCCGAAGAAGGCAAAAGGCGAGGTTTCCGGCGCTATCTCCTTCTCTCCCCAGAGCTAGTCGCGCAAAGCAAGCCGCTAAGCCGGCGACCGGCAAGAGAGCTACAACGAAGCATGCCGAACGGAGAAAATAGCAGCAGCTCATCTGTTCACACCTTGTTTCTGCCATGTGCTTGAACGCCAAGACGTTCGCGCTTCTGTGAGATGAAAGACGTCCTTCTGCATATGTGGTTGCTCACACCGGTGCACTTGTTAGTGTATCCATTCAGTCCTGGGCTGCGGGGCATTCAGAAGTGGCTCTGTGGAGACGTCTGCATAGAGGCAGCTGTCAGAACACGCACACTCGATTGTTCACCAAAACATATGCAGACGCGTCCTTAGCCTGTAGATTTGGATGCACAGAGTTCCCTGTGTTCGCAAGAGACAAGGGAATCGCGTCTGTGCGCACAGAAGCAATAGCGGACCGTTTCCCTCGGAGTGAACGCGGAAAGAGCCGTCTATATACTCGCAGACACGCGAACGTGCCTCAATGCGGTCACAGAGGCAGCAGCTTTTGCACAGATGCTCCTGGTGATTCTGGCACTTTCCAGGCACACTCCTGAAAGTCGCGCACACTGCTGTTCACTCGCTAACGACCTCTTGGGAAACACGTCTCCGGTCGACGGACCGCTCAGATTGCTTCTCGTGTAACTGTGAACTGTGTCAGCGCAGGGAATCCGTCTCTGTTGAGCAGATGTCAATCCTGCCTCGCTTTTGCTTTGTTGCCTCTACCAAGATGATTTCCCGTTTCTCTCTTCACTGGAGCAGGCAGACACAGCCAACGCACATCAAGTGTCAAGAGACACGCTCTGCTGAGCTCAAACGCTTGTGCAGATGCACATGTGCGACGAAGTCAACACACGTGCTTGTGGAGAGAAAGAAAGGGACTCCCAGGCGTGTGGAGCGACGGGGAGAAAGAGCGGGCGCTGAGGAACACAGTTTCAAACAGACTGTCTCCACACAAACAGGCACCTGTCTGCAGGTATCCTAGATCTTGATTCTTGAACTTGAGGAAACACGCGTCTGAGCAAAACTCCCAAACGCTTCCAGGAAAGACACAGGCTCTCCCACAAGCACACAAGTGTTTGCCCTCAGCTATAGATCAGGGACAAGCCTGTGAAGAGCAACCAAAGAGCTCGTCCGTCTTTCCCTCAATAGATGGGAGTAGGCGCGCTTGCGGATGTGTGCGTGTGTGTGGCCACGCGTTTGCTTAGGCATCAGTGTGTGAAAAGGTAGGTGCTTTTCTCTAGCTGCGTGTGCGTGCACGTGGTGCTGGGTGCACATCCCTGGGTGCTCGTGGAAAGGTTTCTGCATGGTTTTCGCTGAGGAATCGTGTGTGTGCACATGGACAAAGAGAAGGCGCAGCAACCAGGTTCCAGCGCCGAAGAAGGCAAAAGGCGAGGTTTCCGGCGCTATCTCCTTCTCTCCCCAGAGCTAGTCGCGCAAAGCAAGCCGCTAAGCCGGCGACCGGCAAGAGAGCTACAACGAAGCATGCCGAACGGAGAAAATAGCAGCAGCTCATCTGTTCACACCTTGTTTCTGCCATGTGCTTGAACGCCAAGACGTTCGCGCTCTGTGAGATGAAAGACGTCCTTCTGCATATGTGGTTGCTCACACCGGTGCACTTGTTAGTGTATCCATTCAGTCCTGGGCTGCGGGGCATTCAGAAGTGGCTCTGTGGAGACGTCTGCATAGAGGCAGCTGTCAGAACACGCACACTCGATTGTTCACCAAAACATATGCAGACGCGTCCCTTAGCCTGTAGATTTGGATGCACAGAGTTCCCTGTGTTCGCAAGAGACAAGGAATCGCGTCTGTGCGCACAGAAGCAATAGCGGACCGTTTCCCTCGGAAGTGAACGCGAAAGAGCCGTCTATATACTCGCAGACACGCGAACGTGCCTCAATGCGGTCACAGAGGCAGCAGCTTTTGCACAGATGCTCCTGGTGATTCTGGCACTTTCCAGGCACACTCCTGAAAGTCGCGCACACTGCTGTTCACTCGCTAAACGACCTCTTGGGAAACACGTCTCCGGTCGACGGACCGCTCAGATTGCTTCTCGTGTAACTGTGAACTGTGTCAGCGCAGGGAATCCGTCTCTGTTGAGCAGATGTCAATCCTGCCTCGCTTTTGCTTTGTTGCCTCTACCAAGATGATTTCCCGTTTCTCTCTTCACTGGAGCAGGCAGACACAGCCAACGCACATCAAGTGTCAAGAGACACGCTCTGCTGAGCTCAACGCTTGTGCAGATGCACATGTGCGACGAAGTCAACACACGTGCTTGTGGAGAGAAAGAAAGGGACTCCCAGGCGTGTGGAGCGACGGGGAGAAAGAGCGGGCGCTGAGGAACACAGTTTCAAACAGACTGTCTCCACACAAACAGGCACCTGTCTGCAGGTATCCTAGATCTTGATTCTTGAACTTGAGGAAACACGCGTCTGAGCAAAACTCCCAAACGCTTCCAGGAAAGACACAGGCTCTCCCACAAGCACACAAGTGTTTGCCCTCAGCTATAGATCAGGGACAAGCCTGTGAAGAGCAACCAAAGAGCTCGTCCGTCTTTCCTCAATAGATGGGAGTAGGCGCGCTTGCGGATGTGTGCGTGTGTGTGGCCACGCGTTTGCTTAGGCATCAGTGTGTGAAAAGGTAGGTGCTTTTCTCTAGCTGCGTGTGCGTGCACGTGGTGCTGGGTGCACATCCCTGGGTGCTCGTGGAAAGGTTTCTGCATGGTTTTCGCTGAGGAATCGTGTGTGTGCACATGGACAAAGAGAAGGCGCAGCAACCAGGTTCCAGCGCCGAAGAAGGCAAAAGGCGAGGTTTCCGGCGCTATCTCCTTCTCTCCCCCAGAGCTAGTCGCGCAAAGCAAGCCGCTAAGCCGGCGACCGGCAAGAGAGCTACAACGAAGCATGCCGAACGGAGAAAATAGCAGCAGCTCATCTGTTCACACCTTGTTTCTGCCATGTGCTTGAACGCCAAGACGTTCGCGCTTCTGTGAGATGAAAGACGTCCTTCTGCATATGTGTTGCTCACACCGGTGCACTTGTTAGTGTATCCATTCAGTCCTGGGCTGCGGGGCATTCAGAAGTGGCTCTGTGGAGACGTCTGCATAGAGGCAGCTGTCAGAACACGCACACTCGATTGTTCACCAAAACATATGCAGACGCGTCCTTAGCCTGTAGATTTGGATGCACAGAGTTCCCTGTGTTCGCAAGAGACAAGGGAATCGCGTCTGTGCGCACAGAAGCAATAGCGGACCGTTTCCCTCGGAGTGAACGCGAAAGAGCCGTCTATATACTCGCAGACACGCGAACGTGCCTCAATGCGGTCACAGAGGCAGCAGCTTTTGCACAGATGCTCCTGGTGATTCTGGCACTTTCCAGGCACACTCCTGAAAGTCGCGCACACTGCTGTTCACTCGCTAAACGACCTCTTGGGAAACACGTCTCCGGTCGACGGACCGCTCAGATTGCTTCTCGTGTAACTGTGAACTGTGTCAGCGCAGGGAATCCGTCTCTGTTGAGCAGATGTCAATCCTGCCTCGCTTTTGCTTTGTTGCCTCTACCAAGATGATTTCCCGTTTCTCTCTTCACTGGAGCAGGCAGACACAGCCAACGCACATCAAGTGTCAAGAGACACGCTCTGCTGAGCTCAACGCTTGTGCAGATGCACATGTGCGACGAAGTCAACACACGTGCTTGTGGAGAGAAAGAAAGGGACTCCCAGGCGTGTGGAGCGACGGGGAGAAAGAGCGGGCGCTGAGGAACACAGTTTCAAACAGACTGTCTCCACACAAACAGGCACCTGTCTGCAGGTATCCTAGATCTTGATTCTTGAACTTGAGGAAACACGCGTCTGAGCAAAACTCCCAAACGCTTCCAGGAAAGACACAGGCTCTCCCACAAGCACACAAGTGTTTGCCCTCAGCTATAGATCAGGGACAAGCCTGTGAAGAGCAACCAAAGAGCTCGTCCGTCTTTCCCTCAATAGATGGGAGTAGGCGCGCTTGCGGATGTGTGCGTGTGTGTGGCCACGCGTTTGCTTAGGCATCAGTGTGTGAAAAGGTAGGTGCTTTTCTCTAGCTGCGTGTGCGTGCACGTGGTGCTGGGTGCACATCCCTGGGTGCTCGTGGAAAGGTTTCTGCATGGTTTTCGCTGAGGAATCGTGTGTGTGCACATGGACAAAGAGAAGGCGCAGCAACCAGGTTCCAGCGCCGAAGAAGGCAAAAGGCGAGGTTTCCGGCGCTATCTCCTTCTCTCCCCAGAGCTAGTCGCGCAAAGCAAGCCGCTAAGCCGGCGACCGGCAAGAGAGCTACAACGAAGCATGCCGAACGGAGAAAATAGCAGCAGCTCATCTGTTCACACCTTGTTTCTGCCATGTGCTTGAACGCCAAGACGTTCGCGCTTCTGTGAGATGAAAGACGTCCTTCTGCATATGTGGTTGCTCACACCGGTGCACTTGTTAGTGTATCCATTCAGTCCTGGGCTGCGGGGCATTCAGAAGTGGCTCTGTGGAGACGTCTGCATAGAGGCAGCTGTCAGAACACGCACACTCGATTGTTCACCAAAACATATGCAGACGCGTCCTTAGCCTGTAGATTTGGATGCACAGAGTTCCCTGTGTTCGCAAGAGACAAGGGAATCGCGTCTGTGCGCACAGAAGCAATAGCGGACCGTTTCCCTCGGAGTGAACGCGAAAGAGCCGTCTATATACTCGCAGACACGCGAACGTGCCTCAATGCGGTCACAGAGGCAGCAGCTTTTGCACAGATGCTCCTGGTGATTCTGGCACTTTCCAGGCACACTCCTGAAAGTCGCGCACACTGCTGTTCACTCGCTAAACGACCTCTTGGGAAACACGTCTCCGGTCGACGGACCGCTCAGATTGCTTCTCGTGTAACTGTGAACTGTGTCAGCGCAGGGAATCCGTCTCTGTTGAGCAGATGTCAATCCTGCCTCGCTTTTGCTTTGTTGCCTCTACCAAGATGATTTCCCGTTTCTCTCTTCACTGGAGCAGGCAGACACAGCCAACGCACATCAAGTGTCAAGAGACACGCTCTGCTGAGCTCAACGCTTGTGCAGATGCACATGTGCGACGAAGTCAACACACGTGCTTGTGGAGAGAAAGAAAGGGACTCCCAGGCGTGTGGAGCGACGGGGAGAAAGAGCGGGCGCTGAGGAACACAGTTTCAAACAGACTGTCTCCACACAAACAGGCACCTGTCTGCAGGTATCCTAGATCTTGATTCTTGAACTTGAGGAAACACGCGTCTGAGCAAAACTCCCAAACGCTTCCAGGAAAGACACAGGCTCTCCCACAAGCACACAAGTGTTTGCCCTCAGCTATAGATCAGGGACAAGCCTGTGAAGAGCAACCAAAGAGCTCGTCCGTCTTTCCCTCAATAGATGGGAGTAGGCGCGCTTGCGGATGTGTGCGTGTGTGTGGCCACGCGTTTGCTTAGGCATCAGTGTGTGAAAAGGTAGGTGCTTTTCTCTAGCTGCGTGTGCGTGCACGTGGTGCTGGGTGCACATCCCTGGGTGCTCGTGGAAAGGTTTCTGCATGGTTTTCGCTGAGGAATCGTGTGTGTGCACATGGACAAAGAGAAGGCGCAGCAACCAGGTTCCAGCGCCGAAGAAGGCAAAAGGCGAGGTTTCCGGCGCTATCTCCTTCTCTCCCCAGAGCTAGTCGCGCAAAGCAAGCCGCTAAGCCGGCGACCGGCAAGAGAGCTACAACGAAGCATGCCGAACGGAGAAAATAGCAGCAGCTCATCTGTTCACACCTTGTTTCTGCCATGTGCTTGAACGCCAAGACGTTCGCGCTTCTGTGAGATGAAAGACGTCCTTCTGCATATGTGGTTGCTCACACCGGTGCACTTGTTAGTGTATCCATTCAGTCCTGGGCTGCGGGGCATTCAGAAGTGGCTCTGTGGAGACGTCTGCATAGAGGCAGCTGTCAGAACACGCACACTCGATTGTTCACCAAAACATATGCAGACGCGTCCTTAGCCTGTAGATTTGGATGCACAGAGTTCCCTGTGTTCGCAAGAGACAAGGGAATCGCGTCTGTGCGCACAGAAGCAATAGCGGACCGTTTCCCTCGGAGTGAACGCGAAAGAGCCGTCTATATACTCGCAGACACGCGAACGTGCCTCAATGCGGTCACAGAGGCAGCAGCTTTTGCACAGATGCTCCTGGTGATTCTGGCACTTTCCAGGCACACTCCTGAAAGTCGCGCACACTGCTGTTCACTCGCTAAACGACCTCTTGGGAAACACGTCTCCGGTCGACGGACCGCTCAGATTGCTTCTCGTGTAACTGTGAACTGTGTCAGCGCAGGGAATCCGTCTCTGTTGAGCAGATGTCAATCCTGCCTCGCTTTTGCTTTGTTGCCTCTACCAAGATGATTTCCCGTTTCTCTCTTCACTGGAGCAGGCAGACACAGCCAACGCACATCAAGTGTCAAGAGACACGCTCTGCTGAGCTCAACGCTTGTGCAGATGCACATGTGCGACGAAGTCAACACACGTGCTTGTGGAGAGAAAGAAAGGGACTCCCAGGCGTGTGGAGCGACGGGGAGAAAGAGCGGGCGCTGAGGAACACAGTTTCAAACAGACTGTCTCCACACAAACAGGCACCTGTCTGCAGGTATCCTAGATCTTGATTCTTGAACTTGAGGAAACACGCGTCTGAGCAAAACTCCCAAACGCTTCCAGGAAAGACACAGGCTCTCCCACAAGCACACAAGTGTTTGCCCTCAGCTATAGATCAGGGACAAGCCTGTGAAGAGCAACCAAAGAGCTCGTCCGTCTTTCCCTCAATAGATGGGAGTAGGCGCGCTTGCGGATGTGTGCGTGTGTGTGGCCACGCGTTTGCTTAGGCATCAGTGTGTGAAAAGGTAGGTGCTTTTCTCTAGCTGCGTGTGCGTGCACGTGGTGCTGGGTGCACATCCCTGGGTGCTCGTGGAAAGGTTTCTGCATGGTTTTCGCTGAGGAATCGTGTGTGTGCACATGGACAAAGAGAAGGCGCAGCAACCAGGTTCCAGCGCCGAAGAAGGCAAAAGGCGAGGTTTCCGGCGCTATCTCCTTCTCTCCCCAGAGCTAGTCGCGCAAAGCAAGCCGCTAAGCCGGCGACCGGCAAGAGAGCTACAACGAAGCATGCCGAACGGAGAAAATAGCAGCAGCTCATCTGTTCACACCTTGTTTCTGCCATGTGCTTGAACGCCAAGACGTTCGCGCTTCTGTGAGATGAAAGACGTCCTTCTGCATATGTGGTTGCTCACACCGGTGCACTTGTTAGTGTATCCATTCAGTCCTGGGCTGCGGGGCATTCAGAAGTGGCTCTGTGGAGACGTCTGCATAGAGGCAGCTGTCAGAACACGCACACTCGATTGTTCACCAAAACATATGCAGACGCGTCCTTAGCCTGTAGATTTGGATGCACAGAGTTCCCTGTGTTCGCAAGAGACAAGGGAATCGCGTCTGTGCGCACAGAAGCAATAGCGGACCGTTTCCCTCGGAGTGAACGCGAAAGAGCCGTCTATATACTCGCAGACACGCGAACGTGCCTCAATGCGGTCACAGAGGCAGCAGCTTTTGCACAGATGCTCCTGGTGATTCTGGCACTTTCCAGGCACACTCCTGAAAGTCGCGCACACTGCTGTTCACTCGCTAAACGACCTCTTGGGAAACACGTCTCCGGTCGACGGACCGCTCAGATTGCTTCTCGTGTAACTGTGAACTGTGTCAGCGCAGGGAATCCGTCTCTGTTGAGCAGATGTCAATCCTGCCTCGCTTTTGCTTTGTTGCCTCTACCAAGATGATTTCCCGTTTCTCTCTTCACTGGAGCAGGCAGACACAGCCAACGCACATCAAGTGTCAAGAGACACGCTCTGCTGAGCTCAACGCTTGTGCAGATGCACATGTGCGACGAAGTCAACACACGTGCTTGTGGAGAGAAAGAAAGGGACTCCCAGGCGTGTGGAGCGACGGGGAGAAAGAGCGGGCGCTGAGGAACACAGTTTCAAACAGACTGTCTCCACACAAACAGGCACCTGTCTGCAGGTATCCTAGATCTTGATTCTTGAACTTGAGGAAACACGCGTCTGAGCAAAACTCCCAAACGCTTCCAGGAAAGACACAGGCTCTCCCACAAGCACACAAGTGTTTGCCCTCAGCTATAGATCAGGGACAAGCCTGTGAAGAGCAACCAAAGAGCTCGTCCGTCTTTCCCTCAATAGATGGGAGTAGGCGCGCTTGCGGATGTGTGCGTGTGTGTGGCCACGCGTTTGCTTAGGCATCAGTGTGTGAAAAGGTAGGTGCTTTTCTCTAGCTGCGTGTGCGTGCACGTGGTGCTGGGTGCACATCCCTGGGTGCTCGTGGAAAGGTTTCTGCATGGTTTTCGCTGAGGAATCGTGTGTGTGCACATGGACAAAGAGAAGGCGCAGCAACCAGGTTCCAGCGCCGAAGAAGGCAAAAGGCGAGGTTTCCGGCGCTATCTCCTTCTCTCCCCAGAGCTAGTCGCGCAAAGCAAGCCGCTAAGCCGGCGACCGGCAAGAGAGCTACAACGAAGCATGCCGAACGGAGAAAATAGCAGCAGCTCATCTGTTCACACCTTGTTTCTGCCATGTGCTTGAACGCCAAGACGTTCGCGCTTCTGTGAGATGAAAGACGTCCTTCTGCATATGTGGTTGCTCACACCGGTGCACTTGTTAGTGTATCCATTCAGTCCTGGGCTGCGGGGCATTCAGAAGTGGCTCTGTGGAGACGTCTGCATAGAGGCAGCTGTCAGAACACGCACACTCGATTGTTCACCAAAACATATGCAGACGCGTCCTTAGCCTGTAGATTTGGATGCACAGAGTTCCCTGTGTTCGCAAGAGACAAGGGAATCGCGTCTGTGCGCACAGAAGCAATAGCGGACCGTTTCCCTCGGAGTGAACGCGAAAGAGCCGTCTATATACTCGCAGACACGCGAACGTGCCTCAATGCGGTCACAGAGGCAGCAGCTTTTGCACAGATGCTCCTGGTGATTCTGGCACTTTCCAGGCACACTCCTGAAAGTCGCGCACACTGCTGTTCACTCGCTAAACGACCTCTTGGGAAACACGTCTCCGGTCGACGGACCGCTCAGATTGCTTCTCGTGTAACTGTGAACTGTGTCAGCGCAGGGAATCCGTCTCTGTTGAGCAGATGTCAATCCTGCCTCGCTTTTGCTTTGTTGCCTCTACCAAGATGATTTCCCGTTTCTCTTCACTGGAGCAGGCAGACACAGCCAACGCACATCAAGTGTCAAGAGACACGCTCTGCTGAGCTCAACGCTTGTGCAGATGCACATGTGCGACGAAGTCAACACACGTGCTTGTGGAGAGAAAGAAAGGGACTCCCAGGCGTGTGGAGCGACGGGGAGAAAGAGCGGGCGCTGAGGAACACAGTTTCAAACAGACTGTCTCCACACAAACAGGCACCTGTCTGCAGGTATCCTAGATCTTGATTCTTGAACTTGAGGAAACACGCGTCTGAGCAAAACTCCCAAACGCTTCCAGGAAAGACACAGGCTCTCCCACAAGCACACAAGTGTTTGCCCTCAGCTATAGATCAGGGACAAGCCTGTGAAGAGCAACCAAAGAGCTCGTCCGTCTTTCCCTCAATAGATGGGAGTAGGCGCGCTTGCGGATGTGTGCGTGTGTGTGGCCACGCGTTTGCTTAGGCATCAGTGTGTGAAAAGGTAGGTGCTTTTCTCTAGCTGCGTGTGCGTGCACGTGGTGCTGGGTGCACATCCCTGGGTGCTCGTGGAAAGGTTTCTGCATGGTTTTCGCTGAGGAATCGTGTGTGTGCACATGGACAAAGAGAAGGCGCAGCAACCAGGTTCCAGCGCCGAAGAAGGCAAAAGGCGAGGTTTCCGGCGCTATCTCCTTCTCTCCCCAGAGCTAGTCGCGCAAAGCAAGCCGCTAAGCCGGCGACCGGCAAGAGAGCTACAACGAAGCATGCCGAACGGAGAAAATAGCAGCAGCTCATCTGTTCACACCTTGTTTCTGCCATGTGCTTGAACGCCAAGACGTTCGCGCTTCTGTGAGATGAAAGACGTCCTTCTGCATATGTGGTTGCTCACACCGGTGCACTTGTTAGTGTATCCATTCAGTCCTGGGCTGCGGGGCATTCAGAAGTGGCTCTGTGGAGACGTCTGCATAGAGGCAGCTGTCAGAACACGCACACTCGATTGTTCACCAAAACATATGCAGACGCGTCCTTAGCCTGTAGATTTGGATGCACAGAGTTCCCTGTGTTCGCAAGAGACAAGGGAATCGCGTCTGTGCGCACAGAAGCAATAGCGGACCGTTTCCCTCGGAGTGAACGCGAAAGAGCCGTCTATATACTCGCAGACACGCGAACGTGCCTCAATGCGGTCACAGAGGCAGCAGCTTTTGCACAGATGCTCCTGGTGATTCTGGCACTTTCCAGGCACACTCCTGAAAGTCGCGCACACTGCTGTTCACTCGCTAAACGACCTCTTGGGAAACACGTCTCCGGTCGACGGACCGCTCAGATTGCTTCTCGTGTAACTGTGAACTGTGTCAGCGCAGGGAATCCGTCTCTGTTGAGCAGATGTCAATCCTGCCTCGCTTTTGCTTTGTTGCCTCTACCAAGATGATTTCCCGTTTCTCTCTTCACTGGAGCAGGCAGACACAGCCAACGCACATCAAGTGTCAAGAGACACGCTCTGCTGAGCTCAACGCTTGTGCAGATGCACATGTGCGACGAAGTCAACACACGTGCTTGTGGAGAGAAAGAAAGGGACTCCCAGGCGTGTGGAGCGACGGGGAGAAAGAGCGGGCGCTGAGGAACACAGTTTCAAACAGACTGTCTCCACACAAACAGGCACCTGTCTGCAGGTATCCTAGATCTTGATTCTTGAACTTGAGGAAACACGCGTCTGAGCAAAACTCCCAAACGCTTCCAGGAAAGACACAGGCTCTCCCACAAGCACACAAGTGTTTGCCCTCAGCTATAGATCAGGGACAAGCCTGTGAAGAGCAACCAAAGAGCTCGTCCGTCTTTCCCTCAATAGATGGGAGTAGGCGCGCTTGCGGATGTGTGCGTGTGTGTGGCCACGCGTTTGCTTAGGCATCAGTGTGTGAAAAGGTAGGTGCTTTTCTCTAGCTGCGTGTGCGTGCACGTGGTGCTGGGTGCACATCCCTGGGTGCTCGTGGAAAGGTTTCTGCATGGTTTTCGCTGAGGAATCGTGTGTGTGCACATGGACAAAGAGAAGGCGCAGCAACCAGGTTCCAGCGCCGAAGAAGGCAAAAGGCGAGGTTTCCGGCGCTATCTCCTTCTCTCCCCAGAGCTAGTCGCGCAAAGCAAGCCGCTAAGCCGGCGACCGGCAAGAGAGCTACAACGAAGCATGCCGAACGGAGAAAATAGCAGCAGCTCATCTGTTCACACCTTGTTTCTGCCATGTGCTTGAACGCCAAGACGTTCGCGCTTCTGTGAGATGAAAGACGTCCTTCTGCATATGTGGTTGCTCACACCGGTGCACTTGTTAGTGTATCCATTCAGTCCTGGGCTGCGGGGCATTCAGAAGTGGCTCTGTGGAGACGTCTGCATAGAGGCAGCTGTCAGAACACGCACACTCGATTGTTCACCAAAACATATGCAGACGCGTCCTTAGCCTGTAGATTTGGATGCACAGAGTTCCCTGTGTTCGCAAGAGACAAGGGAATCGCGTCTGTGCGCACAGAAGCAATAGCGGACCGTTTCCCTCGGAGTGAACGCGAAAGAGCCGTCTATATACTCGCAGACACGCGAACGTGCCTCAATGCGGTCACAGAGGCAGCAGCTTTTGCACAGATGCTCCTGGTGATTCTGGCACTTTCCAGGCACACTCCTGAAAGTCGCGCACACTGCTGTTCACTCGCTAAACGACCTCTTGGGAAACACGTCTCCGGTCGACGGACCGCTCAGATTGCTTCTCGTGTAACTGTGAACTGTGTCAGCGCAGGGAATCCGTCTCTGTTGAGCAGATGTCAATCCTGCCTCGCTTTTGCTTTGTTGCCTCTACCAAGATGATTTCCCGTTTCTCTCTTCACTGGAGCAGGCAGACACAGCCAACGCACATCAAGTGTCAAGAGACACGCTCTGCTGAGCTCAACGCTTGTGCAGATGCACATGTGCGACGAAGTCAACACACGTGCTTGTGGAGAGAAAGAAAGGGACTCCCAGGCGTGTGGAGCGACGGGGAGAAAGAGCGGGCGCTGAGGAACACAGTTTCAAACAGACTGTCTCCACACAAACAGGCACCTGTCTGCAGGTATCCTAGATCTTGATTCTTGAACTTGAGGAAACACGCGTCTGAGCAAAACTCCCAAACGCTTCCAGGAAAGACACAGGCTCTCCCACAAGCACACAAGTGTTTGCCCTCAGCTATAGATCAGGGACAAGCCTGTGAAGAGCAACCAAAGAGCTCGTCCGTCTTTCCCTCAATAGATGGGAGTAGGCGCGCTTGCGGATGTGTGCGTGTGTGTGGCCACGCGTTTGCTTAGGCATCAGTGTGTGAAAAGGTAGGTGCTTTTCTCTAGCTGCGTGTGCGTGCACGTGGTGCTGGGTGCACATCCCTGGGTGCTCGTGGAAAGGTTTCTGCATGGTTTTCGCTGAGGAATCGTGTGTGTGCACATGGACAAAGAGAAGGCGCAGCAACCAGGTTCCAGCGCCGAAGAAGGCAAAAGGCGAGGTTTCCGGCGCTATCTCCTTCTCTCCCCAGAGCTAGTCGCGCAAAGCAAGCCGCTAAGCCGGCGACCGGCAAGAGAGCTACAACGAAGCATGCCGAACGGAGAAAATAGCAGCAGCTCATCTGTTCACACCTTGTTTCTGCCATGTGCTTGAACGCCAAGACGTTCGCGCTTCTGTGAGATGAAAGACGTCCTTCTGCATATGTGGTTGCTCACACCGGTGCACTTGTTAGTGTATCCATTCAGTCCTGGGCTGCGGGGCATTCAGAAGTGGCTCTGTGGAGACGTCTGCATAGAGGCAGCTGTCAGAACACGCACACTCGATTGTTCACCAAAACATATGCAGACGCGTCCTTAGCCTGTAGATTTGGATGCACAGAGTTCCCTGTGTTCGCAAGAGACAAGGGAATCGCGTCTGTGCGCACAGAAGCAATAGCGGACCGTTTCCCTCGGAGTGAACGCGAAAGAGCCGTCTATATACTCGCAGACACGCGAACGTGCCTCAATGCGGTCACAGAGGCAGCAGCTTTTGCACAGATGCTCCTGGTGATTCTGGCACTTTCCAGGCACACTCCTGAAAGTCGCGCACACTGCTGTTCACTCGCTAAACGACCTCTTGGGAAACACGTCTCCGGTCGACGGACCGCTCAGATTGCTTCTCGTGTAACTGTGAACTGTGTCAGCGCAGGGAATCCGTCTCTGTTGAGCAGATGTCAATCCTGCCTCGCTTTTGCTTTGTTGCCTCTACCAAGATGATTTCCCGTTTCTCTCTTCACTGGAGCAGGCAGACACAGCCAACGCACATCAAGTGTCAAGAGACACGCTCTGCTGAGCTCAACGCTTGTGCAGATGCACATGTGCGACGAAGTCAACACACGTGCTTGTGGAGAGAAAGAAAGGGACTCCCAGGCGTGTGGAGCGACGGGGAGAAAGAGCGGGCGCTGAGGAACACAGTTTCAAACAGACTGTCTCCACACAAACAGGCACCTGTCTGCAGGTATCCTAGATCTTGATTCTTGAACTTGAGGAAACACGCGTCTGAGCAAAACTCCCAAACGCTTCCAGGAAAGACACAGGCTCTCCCACAAGCACACAAGTGTTTGCCCTCAGCTATAGATCAGGGACAAGCCTGTGAAGAGCAACCAAAGAGCTCGTCCGTCTTTCCCTCAATAGATGGGAGTAGGCGCGCTTGCGGATGTGTGCGTGTGTGTGGCCACGCGTTTGCTTAGGCATCAGTGTGTGAAAAGGTAGGTGCTTTTCTCTAGCTGCGTGTGCGTGCACGTGGTGCTGGGTGCACATCCCTGGGTGCTCGTGGAAAGGTTTCTGCATGGTTTTCGCTGAGGAATCGTGTGTGTGCACATGGACAAAGAGAAGGCGCAGCAACCAGGTTCCAGCGCCGAAGAAGGCAAAAGGCGAGGTTTCCGGCGCTATCTCCTTCTCTCCCCAGAGCTAGTCGCGCAAAGCAAGCCGCTAAGCCGGCGACCGGCAAGAGAGCTACAACGAAGCATGCCGAACGGAGAAAATAGCAGCAGCTCATCTGTTCACACCTTGTTTCTGCCATGTGCTTGAACGCCAAGACGTTCGCGCTTCTGTGAGATGAAAGACGTCCTTCTGCATATGTGGTTGCTCACACCGGTGCACTTGTTAGTGTATCCATTCAGTCCTGGGCTGCGGGGCATTCAGAAGTGGCTCTGTGGAGACGTCTGCATAGAGGCAGCTGTCAGAACACGCACACTCGATTGTTCACCAAAACATATGCAGACGCGTCCTTAGCCTGTAGATTTGGATGCACAGAGTTCCCTGTGTTCGCAAGAGACAAGGGAATCGCGTCTGTGCGCACAGAAGCAATAGCGGACCGTTTCCCTCGGAGTGAACGCGAAAGAGCCGTCTATATACTCGCAGACACGCGAACGTGCCTCAATGCGGTCACAGAGGCAGCAGCTTTTGCACAGATGCTCCTGGTGATTCTGGCACTTTCCAGGCACACTCCTGAAAGTCGCGCACACTGCTGTTCACTCGCTAAACGACCTCTTGGGAAACACGTCTCCGGTCGACGGACCGCTCAGATTGCTTCTCGTGTAACTGTGAACTGTGTCAGCGCAGGGAATCCGTCTCTGTTGAGCAGATGTCAATCCTGCCTCGCTTTTGCTTTGTTGCCTCTACCAAGATGATTTCCCGTTTCTCTCTTCACTGGAGCAGGCAGACACAGCCAACGCACATCAAGTGTCAAGAGACACGCTCTGCTGAGCTCAACGCTTGTGCAGATGCACATGTGCGACGAAGTCAACACACGTGCTTGTGGAGAGAAAGAAAGGGACTCCCAGGCGTGTGGAGCGACGGGGAGAAAGAGCGGGCGCTGAGGAACACAGTTTCAAACAGACTGTCTCCACACAAACAGGCACCTGTCTGCAGGTATCCTAGATCTTGATTCTTGAACTTGAGGAAACACGCGTCTGAGCAAAACTCCCAAACGCTTCCAGGAAAGACACAGGCTCTCCCACAAGCACACAAGTGTTTGCCCTCAGCTATAGATCAGGGACAAGCCTGTGAAGAGCAACCAAAGAGCTCGTCCGTCTTTCCCTCAATAGATGGGAGTAGGCGCGCTTGCGGATGTGTGCGTGTGTGTGGCCACGCGTTTGCTTAGGCATCAGTGTGTGAAAAGGTAGGTGCTTTTCTCTAGCTGCGTGTGCGTGCACGTGGTGCTGGGTGCACATCCCTGGGTGCTCGTGGAAAGGTTTCTGCATGGTTTTCGCTGAGGAATCGTGTGTGTGCACATGGACAAAGAGAAGGCGCAGCAACCAGGTTCCAGCGCCGAAGAAGGCAAAAGGCGAGGTTTCCGGCGCTATCTCCTTCTCTCCCCAGAGCTAGTCGCGCAAAGCAAGCCGCTAAGCCGGCGACCGGCAAGAGAGCTACAACGAAGCATGCCGAACGGAGAAAATAGCAGCAGCTCATCTGTTCACACCTTGTTTCTGCCATGTGCTTGAACGCCAAGACGTTCGCGCTTCTGTGAGATGAAAGACGTCCTTCTGCATATGTGGTTGCTCACACCGGTGCACTTGTTAGTGTATCCATTCAGTCCTGGGCTGCGGGGCATTCAGAAGTGGCTCTGTGGAGACGTCTGCATAGAGGCAGCTGTCAGAACACGCACACTCGATTGTTCACCAAAACATATGCAGACGCGTCCTTAGCCTGTAGATTTGGATGCACAGAGTTCCCTGTGTTCGCAAGAGACAAGGGAATCGCGTCTGTGCGCACAGAAGCAATAGCGGACCGTTTCCCTCGGAGTGAACGCGAAAGAGCCGTCTATATACTCGCAGACACGCGAACGTGCCTCAATGCGGTCACAGAGGCAGCAGCTTTTGCACAGATGCTCCTGGTGATTCTGGCACTTTCCAGGCACACTCCTGAAAGTCGCGCACACTGCTGTTCACTCGCTAAACGACCTCTTGGGAAACACGTCTCCGGTCGACGGACCGCTCAGATTGCTTCTCGTGTAACTGTGAACTGTGTCAGCGCAGGGAATCCGTCTCTGTTGAGCAGATGTCAATCCTGCCTCGCTTTTGCTTTGTTGCCTCTACCAAGATGATTTCCCGTTTCTCTCTTCACTGGAGCAGGCAGACACAGCCAACGCACATCAAGTGTCAAGAGACACGCTCTGCTGAGCTCAACGCTTGTGCAGATGCACATGTGCGACGAAGTCAACACACGTGCTTGTGGAGAGAAAGAAAGGGACTCCCAGGCGTGTGGAGCGACGGGGAGAAAGAGCGGGCGCTGAGGAACACAGTTTCAAACAGACTGTCTCCACACAAACAGGCACCTGTCTGCAGGTATCCTAGATCTTGATTCTTGAACTTGAGGAAACACGCGTCTGAGCAAAACTCCCAAACGCTTCCAGGAAAGACACAGGCTCTCCCACAAGCACACAAGTGTTTGCCCTCAGCTATAGATCAGGGACAAGCCTGTGAAGAGCAACCAAAGAGCTCGTCCGTCTTTCCCTCAATAGATGGGAGTAGGCGCGCTTGCGGATGTGTGCGTGTGTGTGGCCACGCGTTTGCTTAGGCATCAGTGTGTGAAAAGGTAGGTGCTTTTCTCTAGCTGCGTGTGCGTGCACGTGGTGCTGGGTGCACATCCCTGGGTGCTCGTGGAAAGGTTTCTGCATGGTTTTCGCTGAGGAATCGTGTGTGTGCACATGGACAAAGAGAAGGCGCAGCAACCAGGTTCCAGCGCCGAAGAAGGCAAAAGGCGAGGTTTCCGGCGCTATCTCCTTCTCTCCCCAGAGCTAGTCGCGCAAAGCAAGCCGCTAAGCCGGCGACCGGCAAGAGAGCTACAACGAAGCATGCCGAACGGAGAAAATAGCAGCAGCTCATCTGTTCACACCTTGTTTCTGCCATGTGCTTGAACGCCAAGACGTTCGCGCTTCTGTGAGATGAAAGACGTCCTTCTGCATATGTGGTTGCTCACACCGGTGCACTTGTTAGTGTATCCATTCAGTCCTGGGCTGCGGGGCATTCAGAAGTGGCTCTGTGGAGACGTCTGCATAGAGGCAGCTGTCAGAACACGCACACTCGATTGTTCACCAAAACATATGCAGACGCGTCCTTAGCCTGTAGATTTGGATGCACAGAGTTCCCTGTGTTCGCAAGAGACAAGGGAATCGCGTCTGTGCGCACAGAAGCAATAGCGGACCGTTTCCCTCGGAGTGAACGCGAAAGAGCCGTCTATATACTCGCAGACACGCGAACGTGCCTCAATGCGGTCACAGAGGCAGCAGCTTTTGCACAGATGCTCCTGGTGATTCTGGCACTTTCCAGGCACACTCCTGAAAGTCGCGCACACTGCTGTTCACTCGCTAAACGACCTCTTGGGAAACACGTCTCCGGTCGACGGACCGCTCAGATTGCTTCTCGTGTAACTGTGAACTGTGTCAGCGCAGGGAATCCGTCTCTGTTGAGCAGATGTCAATCCTGCCTCGCTTTTGCTTTGTTGCCTCTACCAAGATGATTTCCCGTTTCTCTCTTCACTGGAGCAGGCAGACACAGCCAACGCACATCAAGTGTCAAGAGACACGCTCTGCTGAGCTCAACGCTTGTGCAGATGCACATGTGCGACGAAGTCAACACACGTGCTTGTGGAGAGAAAGAAAGGGACTCCCAGGCGTGTGGAGCGACGGGGAGAAAGAGCGGGCGCTGAGGAACACAGTTTCAAACAGACTGTCTCCACACAAACAGGCACCTGTCTGCAGGTATCCTAGATCTTGATTCTTGAACTTGAGGAAACACGCGTCTGAGCAAAACTCCCAAACGCTTCCAGGAAAGACACAGGCTCTCCCACAAGCACACAAGTGTTTGCCCTCAGCTATAGATCAGGGACAAGCCTGTGAAGAGCAACCAAAGAGCTCGTCCGTCTTTCCCTCAATAGATGGGAGTAGGCGCGCTTGCGGATGTGTGCGTGTGTGTGGCCACGCGTTTGCTTAGGCATCAGTGTGTGAAAAGGTAGGTGCTTTTCTCTAGCTGCGTGTGCGTGCACGTGGTGCTGGGTGCACATCCCTGGGTGCTCGTGGAAAGGTTTCTGCATGGTTTTCGCTGAGGAATCGTGTGTGTGCACATGGACAAAGAGAAGGCGCAGCAACCAGGTTCCAGCGCCGAAGAAGGCAAAAGGCGAGGTTTCCGGCGCTATCTCCTTCTCTCCCCAGAGCTAGTCGCGCAAAGCAAGCCGCTAAGCCGGCGACCGGCAAGAGAGCTACAACGAAGCATGCCGAACGGAGAAAATAGCAGCAGCTCATCTGTTCACACCTTGTTTCTGCCATGTGCTTGAACGCCAAGACGTTCGCGCTTCTGTGAGATGAAAGACGTCCTTCTGCATATGTGGTTGCTCACACCGGTGCACTTGTTAGTGTATCCATTCAGTCCTGGGCTGCGGGGCATTCAGAAGTGGCTCTGTGGAGACGTCTGCATAGAGGCAGCTGTCAGAACACGCACACTCGATTGTTCACCAAAACATATGCAGACGCGTCCTTAGCCTGTAGATTTGGATGCACAGAGTTCCCTGTGTTCGCAAGAGACAAGGGAATCGCGTCTGTGCGCACAGAAGCAATAGCGGACCGTTTCCCTCGGAGTGAACGCGAAAGAGCCGTCTATATACTCGCAGACACGCGAACGTGCCTCAATGCGGTCACAGAGGCAGCAGCTTTTGCACAGATGCTCCTGGTGATTCTGGCACTTTCCAGGCACACTCCTGAAAGTCGCGCACACTGCTGTTCACTCGCTAAACGACCTCTTGGGAAACACGTCTCCGGTCGACGGACCGCTCAGATTGCTTCTCGTGTAACTGTGAACTGTGTCAGCGCAGGGAATCCGTCTCTGTTGAGCAGATGTCAATCCTGCCTCGCTTTTGCTTTGTTGCCTCTACCAAGATGATTTCCCGTTTCTCTCTTCACTGGAGCAGGCAGACACAGCCAACGCACATCAAGTGTCAAGAGACACGCTCTGCTGAGCTCAACGCTTGTGCAGATGCACATGTGCGACGAAGTCAACACACGTGCTTGTGGAGAGAAAGAAAGGGACTCCCAGGCGTGTGGAGCGACGGGGAGAAAGAGCGGGCGCTGAGGAACACAGTTTCAAACAGACTGTCTCCACACAAACAGGCACCTGTCTGCAGGTATCCTAGATCTTGATTCTTGAACTTGAGGAAACACGCGTCTGAGCAAAACTCCCAAACGCTTCCAGGAAAGACACAGGCTCTCCCACAAGCACACAAGTGTTTGCCCTCAGCTATAGATCAGGGACAAGCCTGTGAAGAGCAACCAAAGAGCTCGTCCGTCTTTCCCTCAATAGATGGGAGTAGGCGCGCTTGCGGATGTGTGCGTGTGTGTGGCCACGCGTTTGCTTAGGCATCAGTGTGTGAAAAGGTAGGTGCTTTTCTCTAGCTGCGTGTGCGTGCACGTGGTGCTGGGTGCACATCCCTGGGTGCTCGTGGAAAGGTTTCTGCATGGTTTTCGCTGAGGAATCGTGTGTGTGCACATGGACAAAGAGAAGGCGCAGCAACCAGGTTCCAGCGCCGAAGAAGGCAAAAGGCGAGGTTTCCGGCGCTATCTCCTTCTCTCCCCAGAGCTAGTCGCGCAAAGCAAGCCGCTAAGCCGGCGACCGGCAAGAGAGCTACAACGAAGCATGCCGAACGGAGAAAATAGCAGCAGCTCATCTGTTCACACCTTGTTTCTGCCATGTGCTTGAACGCCAAGACGTTCGCGCTTCTGTGAGATGAAAGACGTCCTTCTGCATATGTGGTTGCTCACACCGGTGCACTTGTTAGTGTATCCATTCAGTCCTGGGCTGCGGGGCATTCAGAAGTGGCTCTGTGGAGACGTCTGCATAGAGGCAGCTGTCAGAACACGCACACTCGATTGTTCACCAAAACATATGCAGACGCGTCCTTAGCCTGTAGATTTGGATGCACAGAGTTCCCTGTGTTCGCAAGAGACAAGGGAATCGCGTCTGTGCGCACAGAAGCAATAGCGGACCGTTTCCCTCGGAGTGAACGCGAAAGAGCCGTCTATATACTCGCAGACACGCGAACGTGCCTCAATGCGGTCACAGAGGCAGCAGCTTTTGCACAGATGCTCCTGGTGATTCTGGCACTTTCCAGGCACACTCCTGAAAGTCGCGCACACTGCTGTTCACTCGCTAAACGACCTCTTGGGAAACACGTCTCCGGTCGACGGACCGCTCAGATTGCTTCTCGTGTAACTGTGAACTGTGTCAGCGCAGGGAATCCGTCTCTGTTGAGCAGATGTCAATCCTGCCTCGCTTTTGCTTTGTTGCCTCTACCAAGATGATTTCCCGTTTCTCTCTTCACTGGAGCAGGCAGACACAGCCAACGCACATCAAGTGTCAAGAGACACGCTCTGCTGAGCTCAACGCTTGTGCAGATGCACATGTGCGACGAAGTCAACACACGTGCTTGTGGAGAGAAAGAAAGGGACTCCCAGGCGTGTGTGAGCGACGGGGAGAAAGAGCGGGCGCTGAGGAACACAGTTTCAAACAGACTGTCTCCACACAAACAGGCACCTGTCTGCAGGTATCCTAGATCTTGATTCTTGAACTTGAGGAAACACGCGTCTGAGCAAAACTCCCAAACGCTTCCAGGAAAGACACAGGCTCTCCCACAAGCACACAAGTGTTTGCCCTCAGCTATAGATCAGGGACAAGCCTGTGAAGAGCAACCAAAGAGCTCGTCCGTCTTTCCCTCAATAGATGGGAGTAGGCGCGCTTGCGGATGTGTGCGTGTGTGTGGCCACGCGTTTGCTTAGGCATCAGTGTGTGAAAAGGTAGGTGCTTTTCTCTAGCTGCGTGTGCGTGCACGTGGTGCTGGGTGCACATCCCTGGGTGCTCGTGGAAAGGTTTCTGCATGGTTTTCGCTGAGGAATCGTGTGTGTGCACATGGACAAAGAGAAGGCGCAGCAACCAGGTTCCAGCGCCGAAGAAGGCAAAAGGCGAGGTTTCCGGCGCTATCTCCTTCTCTCCCCAGAGCTAGTCGCGCAAAGCAAGCCGCTAAGCCGGCGACCGGCAAGAGAGCTACAACGAAGCATGCCGAACGGAGAAAATAGCAGCAGCTCATCTGTTCACACCTTGTTTCTGCCATGTGCTTGAACGCCAAGACGTTCGCGCTTCTGTGAGATGAAAGACGTCCTTCTGCATATGTGGTTGCTCACACCGGTGCACTTGTTAGTGTATCCATTCAGTCCTGGGCTGCGGGGCATTCAGAAGTGGCTCTGTGGAGACGTCTGCATAGAGGCAGCTGTCAGAACACGCACACTCGATTGTTCACCAAAACATATGCAGACGCGTCCTTAGCCTGTAGATTTGGATGCACAGAGTTCCCTGTGTTCGCAAGAGACAAGGGAATCGCGTCTGTGCGCACAGAAGCAATAGCGGACCGTTTCCCTCGGAGTGAACGCGAAAGAGCCGTCTATATACTCGCAGACACGCGAACGTGCCTCAATGCGGTCACAGAGGCAGCAGCTTTTGCACAGATGCTCCTGGTGATTCTGGCACTTTCCAGGCACACTCCTGAAAGTCGCGCACACTGCTGTTCACTCGCTAAACGACCTCTTGGGAAACACGTCTCCGGTCGACGGACCGCTCAGATTGCTTCTCGTGTAACTGTGAACTGTGTCAGCGCAGGGAATCCGTCTCTGTTGAGCAGATGTCAATCCTGCCTCGCTTTTGCTTTGTTGCCTCTACCAAGATGATTTCCCGTTTCTCTCTTCACTGGAGCAGGCAGACACAGCCAACGCACATCAAGTGTCAAGAGACACGCTCTGCTGAGCTCAACGCTTGTGCAGATGCACATGTGCGACGAAGTCAACACACGTGCTTGTGGAGAGAAAGAAAGGGACTCCCAGGCGTGTGGAGCGACGGGGAGAAAGAGCGGGCGCTGAGGAACACAGTTTCAAACAGACTGTCTCCACACAAACAGGCACCTGTCTGCAGGTATCCTAGATCTTGATTCTTGAACTTGAGGAAACACGCGTCTGAGCAAAACTCCCAAACGCTTCCAGGAAAGACACAGGCTCTCCCACAAGCACACAAGTGTTTGCCCTCAGCTATAGATCAGGGACAAGCCTGTGAAGAGCAACCAAAGAGCTCGTCCGTCTTTCCCTCAATAGATGGGAGTAGGCGCGCTTGCGGATGTGTGCGTGTGTGTGGCCACGCGTTTGCTTAGGCATCAGTGTGTGAAAAGGTAGGTGCTTTTCTCTAGCTGCGTGTGCGTGCACGTGGTGCTGGGTGCACATCCCTGGGTGCTCGTGGAAAGGTTTCTGCATGGTTTTCGCTGAGGAATCGTGTGTGTGCACATGGACAAAGAGAAGGCGCAGCAACCAGGTTCCAGCGCCGAAGAAGGCAAAAGGCGAGGTTTCCGGCGCTATCTCCTTCTCTCCCCAGAGCTAGTCGCGCAAAGCAAGCCGCTAAGCCGGCGACCGGCAAGAGAGCTACAACGAAGCATGCCGAACGGAGAAAATAGCAGCAGCTCATCTGTTCACACCTTGTTTCTGCCATGTGCTTGAACGCCAAGACGTTCGCGCTTCTGTGAGATGAAAGACGTCCTTCTGCATATGTGGTTGCTCACACCGGTGCACTTGTTAGTGTATCCATTCAGTCCTGGGCTGCGGGGCATTCAGAAGTGGCTCTGTGGAGACGTCTGCATAGAGGCAGCTGTCAGAACACGCACACTCGATTGTTCACCAAAACATATGCAGACGCGTCCTTAGCCTGTAGATTTGGATGCACAGAGTTCCCTGTGTTCGCAAGAGACAAGGGAATCGCGTCTGTGCGCACAGAAGCAATAGCGGACCGTTTCCCTCGGAGTGAACGCGAAAGAGCCGTCTATATACTCGCAGACACGCGAACGTGCCTCAATGCGGTCACAGAGGCAGCAGCTTTTGCACAGATGCTCCTGGTGATTCTGGCACTTTCCAGGCACACTCCTGAAAGTCGCGCACACTGCTGTTCACTCGCTAAACGACCTCTTGGGAAACACGTCTCCGGTCGACGGACCGCTCAGATTGCTTCTCGTGTAACTGTGAACTGTGTCAGCGCAGGGAATCCGTCTCTGTTGAGCAGATGTCAATCCTGCCTCGCTTTTGCTTTGTTGCCTCTACCAAGATGATTTCCCGTTTCTCTCTTCACTGGAGCAGGCAGACACAGCCAACGCACATCAAGTGTCAAGAGACACGCTCTGCTGAGCTCAACGCTTGTGCAGATGCACATGTGCGACGAAGTCAACACACGTGCTTGTGGAGAGAAAGAAAGGGACTCCCAGGCGTGTGGAGCGACGGGGAGAAAGAGCGGGCGCTGAGGAACACAGTTTCAAACAGACTGTCTCCACACAAACAGGCACCTGTCTGCAGGTATCCTAGATCTTGATTCTTGAACTTGAGGAAACACGCGTCTGAGCAAAACTCCCAAACGCTTCCAGGAAAGACACAGGCTCTCCCACAAGCACACAAGTGTTTGCCCTCAGCTATAGATCAGGGACAAGCCTGTGAAGAGCAACCAAAGAGCTCGTCCGTCTTTCCCTCAATAGATGGGAGTAGGCGCGCTTGCGGATGTGTGCGTGTGTGTGGCCACGCGTTTGCTTAGGCATCAGTGTGTGAAAAGGTAGGTGCTTTTCTCTAGCTGCGTGTGCGTGCACGTGGTGCTGGGTGCACATCCCTGGGTGCTCGTGGAAAGGTTTCTGCATGGTTTTCGCTGAGGAATCGTGTGTGTGCACATGGACAAAGAGAAGGCGCAGCAACCAGGTTCCAGCGCCGAAGAAGGCAAAAGGCGAGGTTTCCGGCGCTATCTCCTTCTCTCCCCAGAGCTAGTCGCGCAAAGCAAGCCGCTAAGCCGGCGACCGGCAAGAGAGCTACAACGAAGCATGCCGAACGGAGAAAATAGCAGCAGCTCATCTGTTCACACCTTGTTTCTGCCATGTGCTTGAACGCCAAGACGTTCGCGCTTCTGTGAGATGAAAGACGTCCTTCTGCATATGTGGTTGCTCACACCGGTGCACTTGTTAGTGTATCCATTCAGTCCTGGGCTGCGGGGCATTCAGAAGTGGCTCTGTGGAGACGTCTGCATAGAGGCAGCTGTCAGAACACGCACACTCGATTGTTCACCAAAACATATGCAGACGCGTCCTTAGCCTGTAGATTTGGATGCACAGAGTTCCCTGTGTTCGCAAGAGACAAGGGAATCGCGTCTGTGCGCACAGAAGCAATAGCGGACCGTTTCCCTCGGAGTGAACGCGAAAGAGCCGTCTATATACTCGCAGACACGCGAACGTGCCTCAATGCGGTCACAGAGGCAGCAGCTTTTGCACAGATGCTCCTGGTGATTCTGGCACTTTCCAGGCACACTCCTGAAAGTCGCGCACACTGCTGTTCACTCGCTAAACGACCTCTTGGGAAACACGTCTCCGGTCGACGGACCGCTCAGATTGCTTCTCGTGTAACTGTGAACTGTGTCAGCGCAGGGAATCCGTCTCTGTTGAGCAGATGTCAATCCTGCCTCGCTTTTGCTTTGTTGCCTCTACCAAGATGATTTCCCGTTTCTCTCTTCACTGGAGCAGGCAGACACAGCCAACGCACATCAAGTGTCAAGAGACACGCTCTGCTGAGCTCAACGCTTGTGCAGATGCACATGTGCGACGAAGTCAACACACGTGCTTGTGGAGAGAAAGAAAGGGACTCCCAGGCGTGTGGAGCGACGGGGAGAAAGAGCGGGCGCTGAGGAACACAGTTTCAAACAGACTGTCTCCACACAAACAGGCACCTGTCTGCAGGTATCCTAGATCTTGATTCTTGAACTTGAGGAAACACGCGTCTGAGCAAAACTCCCAAACGCTTCCAGGAAAGACACAGGCTCTCCCACAAGCACACAAGTGTTTGCCCTCAGCTATAGATCAGGGACAAGCCTGTGAAGAGCAACCAAAGAGCTCGTCCGTCTTTCCCTCAATAGATGGGAGTAGGCGCGCTTGCGGATGTGTGCGTGTGTGTGGCCACGCGTTTGCTTAGGCATCAGTGTGTGAAAAGGTAGGTGCTTTTCTCTAGCTGCGTGTGCGTGCACGTGGTGCTGGGTGCACATCCCTGGGTGCTCGTGGAAAGGTTTCTGCATGGTTTTCGCTGAGGAATCGTGTGTGTGCACATGGACAAAGAGAAGGCGCAGCAACCAGGTTCCAGCGCCGAAGAAGGCAAAAGGCGAGGTTTCCGGCGCTATCTCCTTCTCTCCCCAGAGCTAGTCGCGCAAAGCAAGCCGCTAAGCCGGCGACCGGCAAGAGAGCTACAACGAAGCATGCCGAACGGAGAAAATAGCAGCAGCTCATCTGTTCACACCTTGTTTCTGCCATGTGCTTGAACGCCAAGACGTTCGCGCTTCTGTGAGATGAAAGACGTCCTTCTGCATATGTGGTTGCTCACACCGGTGCACTTGTTAGTGTATCCATTCAGTCCTGGGCTGCGGGGCATTCAGAAGTGGCTCTGTGGAGACGTCTGCATAGAGGCAGCTGTCAGAACACGCACACTCGATTGTTCACCAAAACATATGCAGACGCGTCCTTAGCCTGTAGATTTGGATGCACAGAGTTCCCTGTGTTCGCAAGAGACAAGGGAATCGCGTCTGTGCGCACAGAAGCAATAGCGGACCGTTTCCCTCGGAGTGTGAACGCGAAAGAGCCGTCTATATACTCGCAGACACGCGAACGTGCCTCAATGCGGTCACAGAGGCAGCAGCTTTTGCACAGATGCTCCTGGTGATTCTGGCACTTTCCAGGCACACTCCTGAAAGTCGCGCACACTGCTGTTCACTCGCTAAACGACCTCTTGGGAAACACGTCTCCGGTCGACGGACCGCTCAGATTGCTTCTCGTGTAACTGTGAACTGTGTCAGCGCAGGGAATCCGTCTCTGTTGAGCAGATGTCAATCCTGCCTCGCTTTTGCTTTGTTGCCTCTACCAAGATGATTTCCCGTTTCTCTCTTCACTGGAGCAGGCAGACACAGCCAACGCACATCAAGTGTCAAGAGACACGCTCTGCTGAGCTCAACGCTTGTGCAGATGCACATGTGCGACGAAGTCAACACACGTGCTTGTGGAGAGAAAGAAAGGGACTCCCAGGCGTGTGGAGCGACGGGGAGAAAGAGCGGGCGCTGAGGAACACAGTTTCAAACAGACTGTCTCCACACAAACAGGCACCTGTCTGCAGGTATCCTAGATCTTGATTCTTGAACTTGAGGAAACACGCGTCTGAGCAAAACTCCCAAACGCTTCCAGGAAAGACACAGGCTCTCCCACAAGCACACAAGTGTTTGCCCTCAGCTATAGATCAGGGACAAGCCTGTGAAGAGCAACCAAAGAGCTCGTCCGTCTTTCCCTCAATAGATGGGAGTAGGCGCGCTTGCGGATGTGTGCGTGTGTGTGGCCACGCGTTTGCTTAGGCATCAGTGTGTGAAAAGGTAGGTGCTTTTCTCTAGCTGCGTGTGCGTGCACGTGGTGCTGGGTGCACATCCCTGGGTGCTCGTGGAAAGGTTTCTGCATGGTTTTCGCTGAGGAATCGTGTGTGTGCACATGGACAAAGAGAAGGCGCAGCAACCAGGTTCCAGCGCCGAAGAAGGCAAAAGGCGAGGTTTCCGGCGCTATCTCCTTCTCTCCCCAGAGCTAGTCGCGCAAAGCAAGCCGCTAAGCCGGCGACCGGCAAGAGAGCTACAACGAAGCATGCCGAACGGAGAAAATAGCAGCAGCTCATCTGTTCACACCTTGTTTCTGCCATGTGCTTGAACGCCAAGACGTTCGCGCTTCTGTGAGATGAAAGACGTCCTTCTGCATATGTGGTTGCTCACACCGGTGCACTTGTTAGTGTATCCATTCAGTCCTGGGCTGCGGGGCATTCAGAAGTGGCTCTGTGGAGACGTCTGCATAGAGGCAGCTGTCAGAACACGCACACTCGATTGTTCACCAAAACATATGCAGACGCGTCCTTAGCCTGTAGATTTGGATGCACAGAGTTCCCTGTGTTCGCAAGAGACAAGGGAATCGCGTCTGTGCGCACAGAAGCAATAGAGGACCGTTTCCCTCGGAGTGAACGCGAAAGAGCCGTCTATATACTCGCAGACACGCGAACGTGCCTCAATGCGGTCACAGAGGCAGCAGCTTTTGCACAGATGCTCCTGCGTGATTCTGGCACTTTCCAGGCACACTCCTGAAAGTCGCGCACACTGCTGTTCACTCGCTAAACGACCTCTTGGGAAACACGTCTCCGGTCGACGGACCGCTCAGATTGCTTCTCGTGTAACTGTGAACTGTGTCAGCGCAGGGAATCCGTCTCTGTTGAGCAGATGTCAATCCTGCCTCGCTTTTGCTTTGTTGCCTCTACCAAGATGATTTCCCGTTTCTCTCTTCACTGGAGCAGGCAGACACAGCCAACGCACATCAAGTGTCAAGAGACACGCTCTGCTGAGCTCAACGCTTGTGCAGATGCACATGTGCGACGAAGTCAACACACGTGCTTGTGGAGAGAAAGAAAGGGACTCCCAGGCGTGTGGAGCGACGGGGAGAAAGAGCGGGCGCTGAGGAACACAGTTTCAAACAGACTGTCTCCACACAAACAGGCACCTGTCTGCAGGTATCCTAGATCTTGATTCTTGAACTTGAGGAAACACGCGTCTGAGCAAAACTCCCAAACGCTTCCAGGAAAGACACAGGCTCTCCCACAAGCACACAAGTGTTTGCCCTCAGCTATAGATCAGGGACAAGCCTGTGAAGAGCAACCAAAGAGCTCGTCCGTCTTTCCCTCAATAGATGGGAGTAGGCGCGCTTGCGGATGTGTGCGTGTGTGTGGCCACGCGTTTGCTTAGGCATCAGTGTGTGAAAAGGTAGGTGCTTTTCTCTAGCTGCTGTGTGCGTGCACGTGGTGCTGGGTGCACATCCCTGGGTGCTCGTGGAAAGGTTTCTGCATGGTTTTCGCTGAGGGAATCGTGTGTGTGCACATGGACAAAGAGAAGGCGCAGCAACCAGGTTCCAGCGCCGAAGAAGGCAAAAGGCGAGGTTTCGGCGCTATCTCCTTCTCTCCCCAGAGCTAGTCGCGCAAAGCAAGCCGCTAAGCCGGCGACCGGCAAGAGAGCTACAACGAAGCATGCCGAACGGAGAAAATAGCAGCAGCTCATCTGTTCACACCTTGTTTCTGCCATGTGCTTGAACGCCAAGACGTTCGCGCTTCTGTGAGATGAAAGACGTCCTTCTGCATATGTGGTTGCTCACACCGGTGCACTTGTTAGTGTATCCATTCAGTCCTGGGCTGCGGGGCATTCAGAAGTGGCTCTGTGGAGACGTCTGCATAGAGGCAGCTGTCAGAACACGCACACTCGATTGTTCACCAAAACATATGCAGACGCGTCCTTAGCCTGTAGATTTGGATGCACAGAGTTCCCTGTGTTCGCAAGAGACAAGGGAATCGCGTCTGTGCGCACATAAGCAATAGCGGACCGTTTCCCTCGGAGTGAACGCGAAAGAGCCGTCTATATACTCGCAGACACGCGAACGTGCCTCAATGCGGTCACAGAGGCAGCAGCTTTTGCACAGATGCTCCTGGTGATTCTGGCACTTTCCAGGCACACTCCTGAAAGTCGCGCACACTGCTGTTCACTCGCTAAACGACCTCTTGGGAAACACGTCTCCGGTCGACGGACCGCTCAGATTGCTTCTCGTGTAACTGTGAACTGTGTCAGCGCAGGGAATCCGTCTCTGTTGAGCAGATGTCAATCCTGCCTCGCTTTTGCTTTGTTGCCTCTACCAAGATGATTTCCCGTTTCTCTCTTCACTGGAGCAGGCAGACACAGCCAACGCACATCAAGTGTCAAGAGACACGCTCTGCTGAGCTCAACGCTTGTGCAGATGCACATGTGCGACGAAGTCAACACACGTGCTTGTGGAGAGAAAGAAAGGGACTCCCAGGCGTGTGGAGCGACGGGGAGAAAGAGCGGGCGCTGAGGAACACAGTTTCAAACAGACTGTCTCCACACAAACAGGCACCTGTCTGCAGGTATCCTAGATCTTGATTCTTGAACTTGAGGAAACACGCGTCTGAGCAAAACTCCCAAACGCTTCCAGGAAAGACACAGGCTCTCCCACAAGCACACAAGTGTTTGCCCTCAGCTATAGATCAGGGACAAGCCTGTGAAGAGCAACCAAAGAGCTCGTCCGTCTTTCCCTCAATAGATGGGAGTAGGCGCGCTTGCGGATGTGTGCGTGTGTGTGGCCACGCGTTTGCTTAGGCATCAGTGTGTGAAAAGGTAGGTGCTTTTCTCTAGCTGCGTGTGCGTGCACGTGGTGCTGGGTGCACATCCCTGGGTGCTCGTGGAAAGGTTTCTGCATGGTTTTCGCTGAGGAATCGTGTGTGTGCACATGGACAAAGAGAAGGCGCAGCAACCAGGTTCCAGCGCCGAAGAAGGCAAAAGGCGAGGTTTCCGGCGCTATCTCCTTCTCTCCCCAGAGCTAGTCGCGCAAAGCAAGCCGCTAAGCCGGCGACCGGCAAGAGAGCTACAACGAAGCATGCCGAACGGAGAAAATAGCAGCAGCTCATCTGTTCACACCTTGTTTCTGCCATGTGCTTGAACGCCAAGACGTTCGCGCTTCTGTGAGATGAAAGACGTCCTTCTGCATATGTGGTTGCTCACACCGGTGCACTTGTTAGTGTATCCATTCAGTCCTGGGCTGCGGGGCATTCAGAAGTGGCTCTGTGGAGACGTCTGCATAGAGGCAGCTGTCAGAACACGCACACTCGATTGTTCACCAAAACATATGCAGACGCGTCCTTAGCCTGTAGATTTGGATGCACAGAGTTCCCTGTGTTCGCAAGAGACAAGGGAATCGCGTCTGTGCGCACAGAAGCAATAGCGGACCGTTTCCCTCGGAGTGAACGCGAAAGAGCCGTCTATATACTCGCAGACACGCGAACGTGCCTCAATGCGGTCACAGAGGCAGCAGCTTTTGCACAGATGCTCCTGGTGATTCTGGCACTTTCCAGGCACACTCCTGAAAGTCGCGCACACTGCTGTTCACTCGCTAAACGACCTCTTGGGAAACACGTCTCCGGTCGACGGACCGCTCAGATTGCTTCTCGTGTAACTGTGAACTGTGTCAGCGCAGGGAATCCGTCTCTGTTGAGCAGATGTCAATCCTGCCTCGCTTTTGCTTTGTTGCCTCTACCAAGATGATTTCCCGTTTCTCTCTTCACTGGAGCAGGCAGACACAGCCAACGCACATCAAGTGTCAAGAGACACGCTCTGCTGAGCTCAACGCTTGTGCAGATGCACATGTGCGACGAAGTCAACACACGTGCTTGTGGAGAGAAAGAAAGGGACTCCCAGGCGTGTGGAGCGACGGGGAGAAAGAGCGGGCGCTGAGGAACACAGTTTCAAACAGACTGTCTCCACACAAACAGGCACCTGTCTGCAGGTATCCTAGATCTTGATTCTTGAACTTGAGGAAACACGCGTCTGAGCAAAACTCCCAAACGCTTCCAGGAAAGACACAGGCTCTCCCACAAGCACACAAGTGTTTGCCCTCAGCTATAGATCAGGGACAAGCCTGTGAAGAGCAACCAAAGAGCTCGTCCGTCTTTCCCTCAATAGATGGGAGTAGGCGCGCTTGCGGATGTGTGCGTGTGTGTGGCCACGCGTTTGCTTAGGCATCAGTGTGTGAAAAGGTAGGTGCTTTTCTCTAGCTGCGTGTGCGTGCACGTGGTGCTGGGTGCACATCCCTGGGTGCTCGTGGAAAGGTTTCTGCATGGTTTTCGCTGAGGAATCGTGTGTGTGCACATGGACAAAGAGAAGGCGCAGCAACCAGGTTCCAGCGCCGAAGAAGGCAAAAGGCGAGGTTTCCGGCGCTATCTCCTTCTCTCCCCAGAGCTAGTCGCGCAAAGCAAGCCGCTAAGCCGGCGACCGGCAAGAGAGCTACAACGAAGCATGCCGAACGGAGAAAATAGCAGCAGCTCATCTGTTCACACCTTGTTTCTGCCATGTGCTTGAACGCCAAGACGTTCGCGCTTCTGTGAGATGAAAGACGTCCTTCTGCATATGTGGTTGCTCACACCGGTGCACTTGTTAGTGTATCCATTCAGTCCTGGGCTGCGGGGCATTCAGAAGTGGCTCTGTGGAGACGTCTGCATAGAGGCAGCTGTCAGAACACGCACACTCGATTGTTCACCAAAACATATGCAGACGCGTCCTTAGCCTGTAGATTTGGATGCACAGAGTTCCCTGTGTTCGCAAGAGACAAGGGAATCGCGTCTGTGCGCACAGAAGCAATAGCGGACCGTTTCCCTCGGAGTGAACGCGAAAGAGCCGTCTATATACTCGCAGACACGCGAACGTGCCTCAATGCGGTCACAGAGGCAGCAGCTTTTGCACAGATGCTCCTGGTGATTCTGGCACTTTCCAGGCACACTCCTGAAAGTCGCGCACACTGCTGTTCACTCGCTAAACGACCTCTTGGGAAACACGTCTCCGGTCGACGGACCGCTCAGATTGCTTCTCGTGTAACTGTGAACTGTGTCAGCGCAGGGAATCCGTCTCTGTTGAGCAGATGTCAATCCTGCCTCGCTTTTGCTTTGTTGCCTCTACCAAGATGATTTCCCGTTTCTCTCTTCACTGGAGCAGGCAGACACAGCCAACGCACATCAAGTGTCAAGAGACACGCTCTGCTGAGCTCAACGCTTGTGCAGATGCACATGTGCGACGAAGTCAACACACGTGCTTGTGGAGAGAAAGAAAGGGACTCCCAGGCGTGTGGAGCGACGGGGAGAAAGAGCGGGCGCTGAGGAACACAGTTTCAAACAGACTGTCTCCACACAAACAGGCACCTGTCTGCAGGTATCCTAGATCTTGATTCTTGAACTTGAGGAAACACGCGTCTGAGCAAAACTCCCAAACGCTTCCAGGAAAGACACAGGCTCTCCCACAAGCACACAAGTGTTTGCCCTCAGCTATAGATCAGGGACAAGCCTGTGAAGAGCAACCAAAGAGCTCGTCCGTCTTTCCCTCAATAGATGGGAGTAGGCGCGCTTGCGGATGTGTGCGTGTGTGTGGCCACGCGTTTGCTTAGGCATCAGTGTGTGAAAAGGTAGGTGCTTTTCTCTAGCTGCGTGTGCGTGCACGTGGTGCTGGGTGCACATCCCTGGGTGCTCGTGGAAAGGTTTCTGCATGGTTTTCGCTGAGGAATCGTGTGTGTGCACATGGACAAAGAGAAGGCGCAGCAACCAGGTTCCAGCGCCGAAGAAGGCAAAAGGCGAGGTTTCCGGCGCTATCTCCTTCTCTCCCCAGAGCTAGTCGCGCAAAGCAAGCCGCTAAGCCGGCGACCGGCAAGAGAGCTACAACGAAGCATGCCGAACGGAGAAAATAGCAGCAGCTCATCTGTTCACACCTTGTTTCTGCCATGTGCTTGAACGCCAAGACGTTCGCGCTTCTGTGAGATGAAAGACGTCCTTCTGCATATGTGGTTGCTCACACCGGTGCACTTGTTAGTGTATCCATTCAGTCCTGGGCTGCGGGGCATTCAGAAGTGGCTCTGTGGAGACGTCTGCATAGAGGCAGCTGTCAGAACACGCACACTCGATTGTTCACCAAAACATATGCAGACGCGTCCTTAGCCTGTAGATTTGGATGCACAGAGTTCCCTGTGTTCGCAAGAGACAAGGGAATCGCGTCTGTGCGCACAGAAGCAATAGCGGACCGTTTCCCTCGGAGTGAACGCGAAAGAGCCGTCTATATACTCGCAGACACGCGAACGTGCCTCAATGCGGTCACAGAGGCAGCAGCTTTTGCACAGATGCTCCTGGTGATTCTGGCACTTTCCAGGCACACTCCTGAAAGTCGCGCACACTGCTGTTCACTCGCTAAACGACCTCTTGGGAAACACGTCTCCGGTCGACGGACCGCTCAGATTGCTTCTCGTGTAACTGTGAACTGTGTCAGCGCAGGGAATCCGTCTCTGTTGAGCAGATGTCAATCCTGCCTCGCTTTTGCTTTGTTGCCTCTACCAAGATGATTTCCCGTTTCTCTCTTCACTGGAGCAGGCAGACACAGCCAACGCACATCAAGTGTCAAGAGACACGCTCTGCTGAGCTCAACGCTTGTGCAGATGCACATGTGCGACGAAGTCAACACACGTGCTTGTGGAGAGAAAGAAAGGGACTCCCAGGCGTGTGGAGCGACGGGGAGAAAGAGCGGGCGCTGAGGAACACAGTTTCAAACAGACTGTCTCCACACAAACAGGCACCTGTCTGCAGGTATCCTAGATCTTGATTCTTGAACTTGAGGAAACACGCGTCTGAGCAAAACTCCCAAACGCTTCCAGGAAAGACACAGGCTCTCCCACAAGCACACAAGTGTTTGCCCTCAGCTATAGATCAGGGACAAGCCTGTGAAGAGCAACCAAAGAGCTCGTCCGTCTTTCCCTCAATAGATGGGAGTAGGCGCGCTTGCGGATGTGTGCGTGTGTGTGGCCACGCGTTTGCTTAGGCATCAGTGTGTGAAAAGGTAGGTGCTTTTCTCTAGCTGCGTGTGCGTGCACGTGGTGCTGGGTGCACATCCCTGGGTGCTCGTGGAAAGGTTTCTGCATGGTTTTCGCTGAGGAATCGTGTGTGTGCACATGGACAAAGAGAAGGCGCAGCAACCAGGTTCCAGCGCCGAAGAAGGCAAAAGGCGAGGTTTCCGGCGCTATCTCCTTCTCTCCCCAGAGCTAGTCGCGCAAAGCAAGCCGCTAAGCCGGCGACCGGCAAGAGAGCTACAACGAAGCATGCCGAACGGAGAAAATAGCAGCAGCTCATCTGTTCACACCTTGTTTCTGCCATGTGCTTGAACGCCAAGACGTTCGCGCTTCTGTGAGATGAAAGACGTCCTTCTGCATATGTGGTTGCTCACACCGGTGCACTTGTTAGTGTATCCATTCAGTCCTGGGCTGCGGGGCATTCAGAAGTGGCTCTGTGGAGACGTCTGCATAGAGGCAGCTGTCAGAACACGCACACTCGATTGTTCACCAAAACATATGCAGACGCGTCCTTAGCCTGTAGATTTGGATGCACAGAGTTCCCTGTGTTCGCAAGAGACAAGGGAATCGCGTCTGTGCGCACAGAAGCAATAGCGGACCGTTTCCCTCGGAGTGAACGCGAAAGAGCCGTCTATATACTCGCAGACACGCGAACGTGCCTCAATGCGGTCACAGAGGCAGCAGCTTTTGCACAGATGCTCCTGGTGATTCTGGCACTTTCCAGGCACACTCCTGAAAGTCGCGCACACTGCTGTTCACTCGCTAAACGACCTCTTGGGAAACACGTCTCCGGTCGACGGACCGCTCAGATTGCTTCTCGTGTAACTGTGAACTGTGTCAGCGCAGGGAATCCGTCTCTGTTGAGCAGATGTCAATCCTGCCTCGCTTTTGCTTTGTTGCCTCTACCAAGATGATTTCCCGTTTCTCTCTTCACTGGAGCAGGCAGACACAGCCAACGCACATCAAGTGTCAAGAGACACGCTCTGCTGAGCTCAACGCTTGTGCAGATGCACATGTGCGACGAAGTCAACACACGTGCTTGTGGAGAGAAAGAAAGGGACTCCCAGGCGTGTGGAGCGACGGGGAGAAAGAGCGGGCGCTGAGGAACACAGTTTCAAACAGACTGTCTCCACACAAACAGGCACCTGTCTGCAGGTATCCTAGATCTTGATTCTTGAACTTGAGGAAACACGCGTCTGAGCAAAACTCCCAAACGCTTCCAGGAAAGACACAGGCTCTCCCACAAGCACACAAGTGTTTGCCCTCAGCTATAGATCAGGGACAAGCCTGTGAAGAGCAACCAAAGAGCTCGTCCGTCTTTCCCTCAATAGATGGGAGTAGGCGCGCTTGCGGATGTGTGCGTGTGTGTGGCCACGCGTTTGCTTAGGCATCAGTGTGTGAAAAGGTAGGTGCTTTTCTCTAGCTGCGTGTGCGTGCACGTGGTGCTGGGTGCACATCCCTGGGTGCTCGTGGAAAGGTTTCTGCATGGTTTTCGCTGAGGAATCGTGTGTGTGCACATGGACAAAGAGAAGGCGCAGCAACCAGGTTCCAGCGCCGAAGAAGGCAAAAGGCGAGGTTTCCGGCGCTATCTCCTTCTCTCCCCAGAGCTAGTCGCGCAAAGCAAGCCGCTAAGCCGGCGACCGGCAAGAGAGCTACAACGAAGCATGCCGAACGGAGAAAATAGCAGCAGCTCATCTGTTCACACCTTGTTTCTGCCATGTGCTTGAACGCCAAGACGTTCGCGCTTCTGTGAGATGAAAGACGTCCTTCTGCATATGTGGTTGCTCACACCGGTGCACTTGTTAGTGTATCCATTCAGTCCTGGGCTGCGGGGCATTCAGAAGTGGCTCTGTGGAGACGTCTGCATAGAGGCAGCTGTCAGAACACGCACACTCGATTGTTCACCAAAACATATGCAGACGCGTCCTTAGCCTGTAGATTTGGATGCACAGAGTTCCCTGTGTTCGCAAGAGACAAGGGAATCGCGTCTGTGCGCACAGAAGCAATAGCGGACCGTTTCCCTCGGAGTGAACGCGAAAGAGCCGTCTATATACTCGCAGACACGCGAACGTGCCTCAATGCGGTCACAGAGGCAGCAGCTTTTGCACAGATGCTCCTGGTGATTCTGGCACTTTCCAGGCACACTCCTGAAAGTCGCGCACACTGCTGTTCACTCGCTAAACGACCTCTTGGGAAACACGTCTCCGGTCGACGGACCGCTCAGATTGCTTCTCGTGTAACTGTGAACTGTGTCAGCGCAGGGAATCCGTCTCTGTTGAGCAGATGTCAATCCTGCCTCGCTTTTGCTTTGTTGCCTCTACCAAGATGATTTCCCGTTTCTCTCTTCACTGGAGCAGGCAGACACAGCCAACGCACATCAAGTGTCAAGAGACACGCTCTGCTGAGCTCAACGCTTGTGCAGATGCACATGTGCGACGAAGTCAACACACGTGCTTGTGGAGAGAAAGAAAGGGACTCCCAGGCGTGTGGAGCGACGGGGAGAAAGAGCGGGCGCTGAGGAACACAGTTTCAAACAGACTGTCTCCACACAAACAGGCACCTGTCTGCAGGTATCCTAGATCTTGATTCTTGAACTTGAGGAAACACGCGTCTGAGCAAAACTCCCAAACGCTTCCAGGAAAGACACAGGCTCTCCCACAAGCACACAAGTGTTTGCCCTCAGCTATAGATCAGGGACAAGCCTGTGAAGAGCAACCAAAGAGCTCGTCCGTCTTTCCCTCAATAGATGGGAGTAGGCGCGCTTGCGGATGTGTGCGTGTGTGTGGCCACGCGTTTGCTTAGGCATCAGTGTGTGAAAAGGTAGGTGCTTTTCTCTAGCTGCGTGTGCGTGCACGTGGTGCTGGGTGCACATCCCTGGGTGCTCGTGGAAAGGTTTCTGCATGGTTTTCGCTGAGGAATCGTGTGTGTGCACATGGACAAAGAGAAGGCGCAGCAACCAGGTTCCAGCGCCGAAGAAGGCAAAAGGCGAGGTTTCCGGCGCTATCTCCTTCTCTCCCCAGAGCTAGTCGCGCAAAGCAAGCCGCTAAGCCGGCGACCGGCAAGAGAGCTACAACGAAGCATGCCGAACGGAGAAAATAGCAGCAGCTCATCTGTTCACACCTTGTTTCTGCCATGTGCTTGAACGCCAAGACGTTCGCGCTTCTGTGAGATGAAAGACGTCCTTCTGCATATGTGGTTGCTCACACCGGTGCACTTGTTAGTGTATCCATTCAGTCCTGGGCTGCGGGGCATTCAGAAGTGGCTCTGTGGAGACGTCTGCATAGAGGCAGCTGTCAGAACACGCACACTCGATTGTTCACCAAAACATATGCAGACGCGTCCTTAGCCTGTAGATTTGGATGCACAGAGTTCCCTGTGTTCGCAAGAGACAAGGGAATCGCGTCTGTGCGCACAGAAGCAATAGCGGACCGTTTCCCTCGGAGTGAACGCGAAAGAGCCGTCTATATACTCGCAGACACGCGAACGTGCCTCAATGCGGTCACAGAGGCAGCAGCTTTTGCACAGATGCTCCTGGTGATTCTGGCACTTTCCAGGCACACTCCTGAAAGTCGCGCACACTGCTGTTCACTCGCTAAACGACCTCTTGGGAAACACGTCTCCGGTCGACGGACCGCTCAGATTGCTTCTCGTGTAACTGTGAACTGTGTCAGCGCAGGGAATCCGTCTCTGTTGAGCAGATGTCAATCCTGCCTCGCTTTTGCTTTGTTGCCTCTACCAAGATGATTTCCCGTTTCTCTCTTCACTGGAGCAGGCAGACACAGCCAACGCACATCAAGTGTCAAGAGACACGCTCTGCTGAGCTCAACGCTTGTGCAGATGCACATGTGCGACGAAGTCAACACACGTGCTTGTGGAGAGAAAGAAAGGGACTCCCAGGCGTGTGGAGCGACGGGGAGAAAGAGCGGGCGCTGAGGAACACAGTTTCAAACAGACTGTCTCCACACAAACAGGCACCTGTCTGCAGGTATCCTAGATCTTGATTCTTGAACTTGAGGAAACACGCGTCTGAGCAAAACTCCCAAACGCTTCCAGGAAAGACACAGGCTCTCCCACAAGCACACAAGTGTTTGCCCTCAGCTATAGATCAGGGACAAGCCTGTGAAGAGCAACCAAAGAGCTCGTCCGTCTTTCCCTCAATAGATGGGAGTAGGCGCGCTTGCGGATGTGTGCGTGTGTGTGGCCACGCGTTTGCTTAGGCATCAGTGTGTGAAAAGGTAGGTGCTTTTCTCTAGCTGCGTGTGCGTGCACGTGGTGCTGGGTGCACATCCCTGGGTGCTCGTGGAAAGGTTTCTGCATGGTTTTCGCTGAGGAATCGTGTGTGTGCACATGGACAAAGAGAAGGCGCAGCAACCAGGTTCCAGCGCCGAAGAAGGCAAAAGGCGAGGTTTCCGGCGCTATCTCCTTCTCTCCCCAGAGCTAGTCGCGCAAAGCAAGCCGCTAAGCCGGCGACCGGCAAGAGAGCTACAACGAAGCATGCCGAACGGAGAAAATAGCAGCAGCTCATCTGTTCACACCTTGTTTCTGCCATGTGCTTGAACGCCAAGACGTTCGCGCTTCTGTGAGATGAAAGACGTCCTTCTGCATATGTGGTTGCTCACACCGGTGCACTTGTTAGTGTATCCATTCAGTCCTGGGCTGCGGGGCATTCAGAAGTGGCTCTGTGGAGACGTCTGCATAGAGGCAGCTGTCAGAACACGCACACTCGATTGTTCACCAAAACATATGCAGACGCGTCCTTAGCCTGTAGATTTGGATGCACAGAGTTCCCTGTGTTCGCAAGAGACAAGGGAATCGCGTCTGTGCGCACAGAAGCAATAGCGGACCGTTTCCCTCGGAGTGAACGCGAAAGAGCCGTCTATATACTCGCAGACACGCGAACGTGCCTCAATGCGGTCACAGAGGCAGCAGCTTTTGCACAGATGCTCCTGGTGATTCTGGCACTTTCCAGGCACACTCCTGAAAGTCGCGCACACTGCTGTTCACTCGCTAAACGACCTCTTGGGAAACACGTCTCCGGTCGACGGACCGCTCAGATTGCTTCTCGTGTAACTGTGAACTGTGTCAGCGCAGGGAATCCGTCTCTGTTGAGCAGATGTCAATCCTGCCTCGCTTTTGCTTTGTTGCCTCTACCAAGATGATTTCCCGTTTCTCTCTTCACTGGAGCAGGCAGACACAGCCAACGCACATCAAGTGTCAAGAGACACGCTCTGCTGAGCTCAACGCTTGTGCAGATGCACATGTGCGACGAAGTCAACACACGTGCTTGTGGAGAGAAAGAAAGGGACTCCCAGGCGTGTGGAGCGACGGGGAGAAAGAGCGGGCGCTGAGGAACACAGTTTCAAACAGACTGTCTCCACACAAACAGGCACCTGTCTGCAGGTATCCTAGATCTTGATTCTTGAACTTGAGGAAACACGCGTCTGAGCAAAACTCCCAAACGCTTCCAGGAAAGACACAGGCTCTCCCACAAGCACACAAGTGTTTGCCCTCAGCTATAGATCAGGGACAAGCCTGTGAAGAGCAACCAAAGAGCTCGTCCGTCTTTCCCTCAATAGATGGGAGTAGGCGCGCTTGCGGATGTGTGCGTGTGTGTGGCCACGCGTTTGCTTAGGCATCAGTGTGTGAAAAGGTAGGTGCTTTTCTCTAGCTGCGTGTGCGTGCACGTGGTGCTGGGTGCACATCCCTGGGTGCTCGTGGAAAGGTTTCTGCATGGTTTTCGCTGAGGAATCGTGTGTGTGCACATGGACAAAGAGAAGGCGCAGCAACCAGGTTCCAGCGCCGAAGAAGGCAAAAGGCGAGGTTTCCGGCGCTATCTCCTTCTCTCCCCAGAGCTAGTCGCGCAAAGCAAGCCGCTAAGCCGGCGACCGGCAAGAGAGCTACAACGAAGCATGCCGAACGGAGAAAATAGCAGCAGCTCATCTGTTCACACCTTGTTTCTGCCATGTGCTTGAACGCCAAGACGTTCGCGCTTCTGTGAGATGAAAGACGTCCTTCTGCATATGTGGTTGCTCACACCGGTGCACTTGTTAGTGTATCCATTCAGTCCTGGGCTGCGGGGCATTCAGAAGTGGCTCTGTGGAGACGTCTGCATAGAGGCAGCTGTCAGAACACGCACACTCGATTGTTCACCAAAACATATGCAGACGCGTCCTTAGCCTGTAGATTTGGATGCACAGAGTTCCCTGTGTTCGCAAGAGACAAGGGAATCGCGTCTGTGCGCACAGAAGCAATAGCGGACCGTTTCCCTCGGAGTGAACGCGAAAGAGCCGTCTATATACTCGCAGACACGCGAACGTGCCTCAATGCGGTCACAGAGGCAGCAGCTTTTGCACAGATGCTCCTGGTGATTCTGGCACTTTCCAGGCACACTCCTGAAAGTCGCGCACACTGCTGTTCACTCGCTAAACGACCTCTTGGGAAACACGTCTCCGGTCGACGGACCGCTCAGATTGCTTCTCGTGTAACTGTGAACTGTGTCAGCGCAGGGAATCCGTCTCTGTTGAGCAGATGTCAATCCTGCCTCGCTTTTGCTTTGTTGCCTCTACCAAGATGATTTCCCGTTTCTCTCTTCACTGGAGCAGGCAGACACAGCCAACGCACATCAAGTGTCAAGAGACACGCTCTGCTGAGCTCAACGCTTGTGCAGATGCACATGTGCGACGAAGTCAACACACGTGCTTGTGGAGAGAAAGAAAGGGACTCCCAGGCGTGTGGAGCGACGGGGAGAAAGAGCGGGCGCTGAGGAACACAGTTTCAAACAGACTGTCTCCACACAAACAGGCACCTGTCTGCAGGTATCCTAGATCTTGATTCTTGAACTTGAGGAAACACGCGTCTGAGCAAAACTCCCAAACGCTTCCAGGAAAGACACAGGCTCTCCCACAAGCACACAAGTGTTTGCCCTCAGCTATAGATCAGGGACAAGCCTGTGAAGAGCAACCAAAGAGCTCGTCCGTCTTTCCCTCAATAGATGGGAGTAGGCGCGCTTGCGGATGTGTGCGTGTGTGTGGCCACGCGTTTGCTTAGGCATCAGTGTGTGAAAAGGTAGGTGCTTTTCTCTAGCTGCGTGTGCGTGCACGTGGTGCTGGGTGCACATCCCTGGGTGCTCGTGGAAAGGTTTCTGCATGGTTTTCGCTGAGGAATCGTGTGTGTGCACATGGACAAAGAGAAGGCGCAGCAACCAGGTTCCAGCGCCGAAGAAGGCAAAAGGCGAGGTTTCCGGCGCTATCTCCTTCTCTCCCCAGAGCTAGTCGCGCAAAGCAAGCCGCTAAGCCGGCGACCGGCAAGAGAGCTACAACGAAGCATGCCGAACGGAGAAAATAGCAGCAGCTCATCTGTTCACACCTTGTTTCTGCCATGTGCTTGAACGCCAAGACGTTCGCGCTTCTGTGAGATGAAAGACGTCCTTCTGCATATGTGGTTGCTCACACCGGTGCACTTGTTAGTGTATCCATTCAGTCCTGGGCTGCGGGGCATTCAGAAGTGGCTCTGTGGAGACGTCTGCATAGAGGCAGCTGTCAGAACACGCACACTCGATTGTTCACCAAAACATATGCAGACGCGTCCTTAGCCTGTAGATTTGGATGCACAGAGTTCCCTGTGTTCGCAAGAGACAAGGGAATCGCGTCTGTGCGCACAGAAGCAATAGCGGACCGTTTCCCTCGGAGTGAACGCGAAAGAGCCGTCTATATACTCGCAGACACGCGAACGTGCCTCAATGCGGTCACAGAGGCAGCAGCTTTTGCACAGATGCTCCTGGTGATTCTGGCACTTTCCAGGCACACTCCTGAAAGTCGCGCACACTGCTGTTCACTCGCTAAACGACCTCTTGGGAAACACGTCTCCGGTCGACGGACCGCTCAGATTGCTTCTCGTGTAACTGTGAACTGTGTCAGCGCAGGGAATCCGTCTCTGTTGAGCAGATGTCAATCCTGCCTCGCTTTTGCTTTGTTGCCTCTACCAAGATGATTTCCCGTTTCTCTCTTCACTGGAGCAGGCAGACACAGCCAACGCACATCAAGTGTCAAGAGACACGCTCTGCTGAGCTCAACGCTTGTGCAGATGCACATGTGCGACGAAGTCAACACACGTGCTTGTGGAGAGAAAGAAAGGGACTCCCAGGCGTGTGGAGCGACGGGGAGAAAGAGCGGGCGCTGAGGAACACAGTTTCAAACAGACTGTCTCCACACAAACAGGCACCTGTCTGCAGGTATCCTAGATCTTGATTCTTGAACTTGAGGAAACACGCGTCTGAGCAAAACTCCCAAACGCTTCCAGGAAAGACACAGGCTCTCCCACAAGCACACAAGTGTTTGCCCTCAGCTATAGATCAGGGACAAGCCTGTGAAGAGCAACCAAAGAGCTCGTCCGTCTTTCCCTCAATAGATGGGAGTAGGCGCGCTTGCGGATGTGTGCGTGTGTGTGGCCACGCGTTTGCTTAGGCATCAGTGTGTGAAAAGGTAGGTGCTTTTCTCTAGCTGCGTGTTCGTGCACGTGGTGCTGGGTGCACATCCCTGGGTGCTCGTGGAAAGGTTTCTGCATGGTTTTCGCTGAGGAATCGTGTGTGTGCACATGGACAAAGAGAAGGCGCAGCAACCAGGTTCCAGCGCCGAAGAAGGCAAAAGGCGAGGTTTCCGGCGCTATCTCCTTCTCTCCCCAGAGCTAGTCGCGCAAAGCAAGCCGCTAAGCCGGCGACCGGCAAGAGAGCTACAACGAAGCATGCCGAACGGAGAAAATAGCAGCAGCTCATCTGTTCACACCTTGTTTCTGCCATGTGCTTGAACGCCAAGACGTTCGCGCTTCTGTGAGATGAAAGACGTCCTTCTGCATATGTGGTTGCTCACACCGGTGCACTTGTTAGTGTATCCATTCAGTCCTGGGCTGCGGGGCATTCAGAAGTGGCTCTGTGGAGACGTCTGCATAGAGGCAGCTGTCAGAACACGCACACTCGATTGTTCACCAAAACATATGCAGACGCGTCCTTAGCCTGTAGATTTGGATGCACAGAGTTCCCTGTGTTCGCAAGAGACAAGGGAATCGCGTCTGTGCGCACAGAAGCAATAGCGGACCGTTTCCCTCGGAGTGAACGCGAAAGAGCCGTCTATATACTCGCAGACACGCGAACGTGCCTCAATGCGGTCACAGAGGCAGCAGCTTTTGCACAGATGCTCCTGGTGATTCTGGCACTTTCCAGGCACACTCCTGAAAGTCGCGCACACTGCTGTTCACTCGCTAAACGACCTCTTGGGAAACACGTCTCCGGTCGACGGACCGCTCAGATTGCTTCTCGTGTAACTGTGAACTGTGTCAGCGCAGGGAATCCGTCTCTGTTGAGCAGATGTCAATCCTGCCTCGCTTTTGCTTTGTTGCCTCTACCAAGATGATTTCCCGTTTCTCTCTTCACTGGAGCAGGCAGACACAGCCAACGCACATCAAGTGTCAAGAGACACGCTCTGCTGAGCTCAACGCTTGTGCAGATGCACATGTGCGACGAAGTCAACACACGTGCTTGTGGAGAGAAAGAAAGGGACTCCCAGGCGTGTGGAGCGACGGGGAGAAAGAGCGGGCGCTGAGGAACACAGTTTCAAACAGACTGTCTCCACACAAACAGGCACCTGTCTGCAGGTATCCTAGATCTTGATTCTTGAACTTGAGGAAACACGCGTCTGAGCAAAACTCCCAAACGCTTCCAGGAAAGACACAGGCTCTCCCACAAGCACACAAGTGTTTGCCCTCAGCTATAGATCAGGGACAAGCCTGTGAAGAGCAACCAAAGAGCTCGTCCGTCTTTCCCTCAATAGATGGGAGTAGGCGCGCTTGCGGATGTGTGCGTGTGTGTGGCCACGCGTTTGCTTAGGCATCAGTGTGTGAAAAGGTAGGTGCTTTTCTCTAGCTGCGTGTGCGTGCACGTGGTGCTGGGTGCACATCCCTGGGTGCTCGTGGAAAGGTTTCTGCATGGTTTTCGCTGAGGAATCGTGTGTGTGCACATGGACAAAGAGAAGGCGCAGCAACCAGGTTCCAGCGCCGAAGAAGGCAAAAGGCGAGGTTTCCGGCGCTATCTCCTTCTCTCCCCAGAGCTAGTCGCGCAAAGCAAGCCGCTAAGCCGGCGACCGGCAAGAGAGCTACAACGAAGCATGCCGAACGGAGAAAATAGCAGCAGCTCATCTGTTCACACCTTGTTTCTGCCATGTGCTTGAACGCCAAGACGTTCGCGCTTCTGTGAGATGAAAGACGTCCTTCTGCATATGTGGTTGCTCACACCGGTGCACTTGTTAGTGTATCCATTCAGTCCTGGGCTGCGGGGCATTCAGAAGTGGCTCTGTGGAGACGTCTGCATAGAGGCAGCTGTCAGAACACGCACACTCGATTGTTCACCAAAACATATGCAGACGCGTCCTTAGCCTGTAGATTTGGATGCACAGAGTTCCCTGTGTTCGCAAGAGACAAGGGAATCGCGTCTGTGCGCACAGAAGCAATAGCGGACCGTTTCCCTCGGAGTGAACGCGAAAGAGCCGTCTATATACTCGCAGACACGCGAACGTGCCTCAATGCGGTCACAGAGGCAGCAGCTTTTGCACAGATGCTCCTGGTGATTCTGGCACTTTCCAGGCACACTCCTGAAAGTCGCGCACACTGCTGTTCACTCGCTAAACGACCTCTTGGGAAACACGTCTCCGGTCGACGGACCGCTCAGATTGCTTCTCGTGTAACTGTGAACTGTGTCAGCGCAGGGAATCCGTCTCTGTTGAGCAGATGTCAATCCTGCCTCGCTTTTGCTTTGTTGCCTCTACCAAGATGATTTCCCGTTTCTCTCTTCACTGGAGCAGGCAGACACAGCCAACGCACATCAAGTGTCAAGAGACACGCTCTGCTGAGCTCAACGCTTGTGCAGATGCACATGTGCGACGAAGTCAACACACGTGCTTGTGGAGAGAAAGAAAGGGACTCCCAGGCGTGTGGAGCGACGGGGAGAAAGAGCGGGCGCTGAGGAACACAGTTTCAAACAGACTGTCTCCACACAAACAGGCACCTGTCTGCAGGTATCCTAGATCTTGATTCTTGAACTTGAGGAAACACGCGTCTGAGCAAAACTCCCAAACGCTTCCAGGAAAGACACAGGCTCTCCCACAAGCACACAAGTGTTTGCCCTCAGCTATAGATCAGGGACAAGCCTGTGAAGAGCAACCAAAGAGCTCGTCCGTCTTTCCCTCAATAGATGGGAGTAGGCGCGCTTGCGGATGTGTGCGTGTGTGTGGCCACGCGTTTGCTTAGGCATCAGTGTGTGAAAAGGTAGGTGCTTTTCTCTAGCTGCGTGTTCGTGCACGTGGTGCTGGGTGCACATCCCTGGGTGCTCGTGGAAAGGTTTCTGCATGGTTTTCGCTGAGGAATCGTGTGTGTGCACATGGACAAAGAGAAGGCGCAGCAACCAGGTTCCAGCGCCGAAGAAGGCAAAAGGCGAGGTTTCCGGCGCTATCTCCTTCTCTCCCCAGAGCTAGTCGCGCAAAGCAAGCCGCTAAGCCGGCGACCGGCAAGAGAGCTACAACGAAGCATGCCGAACGGAGAAAATAGCAGCAGCTCATCTGTTCACACCTTGTTTCTGCCATGTGCTTGAACGCCAAGACGTTCGCGCTTCTGTGAGATGAAAGACGTCCTTCTGCATATGTGGTTGCTCACACCGGTGCACTTGTTAGTGTATCCATTCAGTCCTGGGCTGCGGGGCATTCAGAAGTGGCTCTGTGGAGACGTCTGCATAGAGGCAGCTGTCAGAACACGCACACTCGATTGTTCACCAAAACATATGCAGACGCGTCCTTAGCCTGTAGATTTGGATGCACAGAGTTCCCTGTGTTCGCAAGAGACAAGGGAATCGCGTCTGTGCGCACAGAAGCAATAGCGGACCGTTTCCCTCGGAGTGAACGCGAAAGAGCCGTCTATATACTCGCAGACACGCGAACGTGCCTCAATGCGGTCACAGAGGCAGCAGCTTTTGCACAGATGCTCCTGGTGATTCTGGCACTTTCCAGGCACACTCCTGAAAGTCGCGCACACTGCTGTTCACTCGCTAAACGACCTCTTGGGAAACACGTCTCCGGTCGACGGACCGCTCAGATTGCTTCTCGTGTAACTGTGAACTGTGTCAGCGCAGGGAATCCGTCTCTGTTGAGCAGATGTCAATCCTGCCTCGCTTTTGCTTTGTTGCCTCTACCAAGATGATTTCCCGTTTCTCTCTTCACTGGAGCAGGCAGGCACAGCCAACGCACATCAAGTGTCAAGAGACACGCTCTGCTGAGCTCAACGCTTGTGCAGATGCACATGTGCGACGAAGTCAACACACGTGCTTGTGGAGAGAAAGAAAGGGACTCCCAGGCGTGTGGAGCGACGGGGAGAAAGAGCGGGCGCTGAGGAACACAGTTTCAAACAGACTGTCTCCACACAAACAGGCACCTGTCTGCAGGTATCCTAGATCTTGATTCTTGAACTTGAGGAAACACGCGTCTGAGCAAAACTCCCAAACGCTTCCAGGAAAGACACAGGCTCTCCCACAAGCACACAAGTGTTTGCCCTCAGCTATAGATCAGGGACAAGCCTGTGAAGAGCAACCAAAGAGCTCGTCCGTCTTTCCCTCAATAGATGGGAGTAGGCGCGCTTGCGGATGTGTGCGTGTGTGTGGCCACGCGTTTGCTTAGGCATCAGTGTGTGAAAAGGTAGGTGCTTTTCTCTAGCTGCGTGTGCGTGCACGTGGTGCTGGGTGCACATCCCTGGGTGCTCGTGGAAAGGTTTCTGCATGGTTTTCGCTGAGGAATCGTGTGTGTGCACATGGACAAAGAGAAGGCGCAGCAACCAGGTTCCAGCGCCGAAGAAGGCAAAAGGCGAGGTTTCCGGCGCTATCTCCTTCTCTCCCCAGAGCTAGTCGCGCAAAGCAAGCCGCTAAGCCGGCGACCGGCAAGAGAGCTACAACGAAGCATGCCGAACGGAGAAAATAGCAGCAGCTCATCTGTTCACACCTTGTTTCTGCCATGTGCTTGAACGCCAAGACGTTCGCGCTTCTGTGAGATGAAAGACGTCCTTCTGCATATGTGGTTGCTCACACCGGTGCACTTGTTAGTGTATCCATTCAGTCCTGGGCTGCGGGGCATTCAGAAATGGCTCTGTGGAGACGTCTGCATAGAGGCAGCTGTCAGAACACGCACACTCGATTGTTCACCAAAACATATGCAGACGCGTCCTTAGCCTGTAGATTTGGATGCACAGAGTTCCCTGTGTTCGCAAGAGACAAGGGAATCGCGTCTGTGCGCACAGAAGCAATAGCGGACCGTTTCCCTCGGAGTGAACGCGAAAGAGCCGTCTATATACTCGCAGACACGCGAACGTGCCTCAATGCGGTCACAGAGGCAGCAGCTTTTGCACAGATGCTCCTGGTGATTCTGGCACTTTCCAGGCACACTCCTGAAAGTCGCGCACACTGCTGTTCACTCGCTAAACGACCTCTTGGGAAACACGTCTCCGGTCGACGGACCGCTCAGATTGCTTCTCGTGTAACTGTGAACTGTGTCAGCGCAGGGAATCCGTCTCTGTTGAGCAGATGTCAATCCTGCCTCGCTTTTGCTTTGTTGCCTCTACCAAGATGATTTCCCGTTTCTCTCTTCACTGGAGCAGGCAGACACAGCCAACGCACATCAAGTGTCAAGAGACACGCTCTGCTGAGCTCAACGCTTGTGCAGATGCACATGTGCGACGAAGTCAACACACGTGCTTGTGGAGAGAAAGAAAGGGACTCCCAGGCGTGTGGAGCGACGGGGAGAAAGAGCGGGCGCTGAGGAACACAGTTTCAAACAGACTGTCTCCACACAAACAGGCACCTGTCTGCAGGTATCCTAGATCTTGATTCTTGAACTTGAGGAAACACGCGTCTGAGCAAAACTCCCAAACGCTTCCAGGAAAGACACAGGCTCTCCCACAAGCACACAAGTGTTTGCCCTCAGCTATAGATCAGGGACAAGCCTGTGAAGAGCAACCAAAGAGCTCGTCCGTCTTTCCCTCAATAGATGGGAGTAGGCGCGCTTGCGGATGTGTGCGTGTGTGTGGCCACGCGTTTGCTTAGGCATCAGTGTGTGAAAAGGTAGGTGCTTTTCTCTAGCTGCGTGTTCGTGCACGTGGTGCTGGGTGCACATCCCTGGGTGCTCGTGGAAAGGTTTCTGCATGGTTTTCGCTGAGGAATCGTGTGTGTGCACATGGACAAAGAGAAGGCGCAGCAACCAGGTTCCAGCGCCGAAGAAGGCAAAAGGCGAGGTTTCCGGCGCTATCTCCTTCTCTCCCCAGAGCTAGTCGCGCAAAGCAAGCCGCTAAGCCGGCGACCGGCAAGAGAGCTACAACGAAGCATGCCGAACGGAGAAAATAGCAGCAGCTCATCTGTTCACACCTTGTTTCTGCCATGTGCTTGAACGCCAAGACGTTCGCGCTTCTGTGAGATGAAAGACGTCCTTCTGCATATGTGGTTGCTCACACCGGTGCACTTGTTAGTGTATCCATTCAGTCCTGGGCTGCGGGGCATTCAGAAGTGGCTCTGTGGAGACGTCTGCATAGAGGCAGCTGTCAGAACACGCACACTCGATTGTTCACCAAAACATATGCAGACGCGTCCTTAGCCTGTAGATTTGGATGCACAGAGTTCCCTGTGTTCGCAAGAGACAAGGGAATCGCGTCTGTGCGCACAGAAGCAATAGCGGACCGTTTCCCTCGGAGTGAACGCGAAAGAGCCGTCTATATACTCGCAGACACGCGAACGTGCCTCAATGCGGTCACAGAGGCAGCAGCTTTTGCACAGATGCTCCTGGTGATTCTGGCACTTTCCAGGCACACTCCTGAAAGTCGCGCACACTGCTGTTCACTCGCTAAACGACCTCTTGGGAAACACGTCTCCGGTCGACGGACCGCTCAGATTGCTTCTCGTGTAACTGTGAACTGTGTCAGCGCAGGGAATCCGTCTCTGTTGAGCAGATGTCAATCCTGCCTCGCTTTTGCTTTGTTGCCTCTACCAAGATGATTTCCCGTTTCTCTCTTCACTGGAGCAGGCAGACACAGCCAACGCACATCAAGTGTCAAGAGACACGCTCTGCTGAGCTCAACGCTTGTGCAGATGCACATGTGCGACGAAGTCAACACACGTGCTTGTGGAGAGAAAGAAAGGGACTCCCAGGCGTGTGGAGCGACGGGGAGAAAGAGCGGGCGCTGAGGAACACAGTTTCAAACAGACTGTCTCCACACAAACAGGCACCTGTCTGCAGGTATCCTAGATCTTGATTCTTGAACTTGAGGAAACACGCGTCTGAGCAAAACTCCCAAACGCTTCCAGGAAAGACACAGGCTCTCCCACAAGCACACAAGTGTTTGCCCTCAGCTATAGATCAGGGACAAGCCTGTGAAGAGCAACCAAAGAGCTCGTCCGTCTTTCCCTCAATAGATGGGAGTAGGCGCGCTTGCGGATGTGTGCGTGTGTGTGGCCACGCGTTTGCTTAGGCATCAGTGTGTGAAAAGGTAGGTGCTTTTCTCTAGCTGCGTGTGCGTGCACGTGGTGCTGGGTGCACATCCCTGGGTGCTCGTGGAAAGGTTTCTGCATGGTTTTCGCTGAGGAATCGTGTGTGTGCACATGGACAAAGAGAAGGCGCAGCAACCAGGTTCCAGCGCCGAAGAAGGCAAAAGGCGAGGTTTCCGGCGCTATCTCCTTCTCTCCCCAGAGCTAGTCGCGCAAAGCAAGCCGCTAAGCCGGCGACCGGCAAGAGAGCTACAACGAAGCATGCCGAACGGAGAAAATAGCAGCAGCTCATCTGTTCACACCTTGTTTCTGCCATGTGCTTGAACGCCAAGACGTTCGCGCTTCTGTGAGATGAAAGACGTCCTTCTGCATATGTGGTTGCTCACACCGGTGCACTTGTTAGTGTATCCATTCAGTCCTGGGCTGCGGGGCATTCAGAAGTGGCTCTGTGGAGACGTCTGCATAGAGGCAGCTGTCAGAACACGCACACTCGATTGTTCACCAAAACATATGCAGACGCGTCCTTAGCCTGTAGATTTGGATGCACAGAGTTCCCTGTGTTCGCAAGAGACAAGGGAATCGCGTCTGTGCGCACAGAAGCAATAGCGGACCGTTTCCCTCGGAGTGAACGCGAAAGAGCCGTCTATATACTCGCAGACACGCGAACGTGCCTCAATGCGGTCACAGAGGCAGCAGCTTTTGCACAGATGCTCCTGGTGATTCTGGCACTTTCCAGGCACACTCCTGAAAGTCGCGCACACTGCTGTTCACTCGCTAAACGACCTCTTGGGAAACACGTCTCCGGTCGACGGACCGCTCAGATTGCTTCTCGTGTAACTGTGAACTGTGTCAGCGCAGGGAATCCGTCTCTGTTGAGCAGATGTCAATCCTGCCTCGCTTTTGCTTTGTTGCCTCTACCAAGATGATTTCCCGTTTCTCTCTTCACTGGAGCAGGCAGACACAGCCAACGCACATCAAGTGTCAAGAGACACGCTCTGCTGAGCTCAACGCTTGTGCAGATGCACATGTGCGACGAAGTCAACACACGTGCTTGTGGAGAGAAAGAAAGGGACTCCCAGGCGTGTGGAGCGACGGGGAGAAAGAGCGGGCGCTGAGGAACACAGTTTCAAACAGACTGTCTCCACACAAACAGGCACCTGTCTGCAGGTATCCTAGATCTTGATTCTTGAACTTGAGGAAACACGCGTCTGAGCAAAACTCCCAAACGCTTCCAGGAAAGACACAGGCTCTCCCACAAGCACACAAGTGTTTGCCCTCAGCTATAGATCAGGGACAAGCCTGTGAAGAGCAACCAAAGAGCTCGTCCGTCTTTCCCTCAATAGATGGGAGTAGGCGCGCTTGCGGATGTGTGCGTGTGTGTGGCCACGCGTTTGCTTAGGCATCAGTGTGTGAAAAGGTAGGTGCTTTTCTCTAGCTGCGTGTTCGTGCACGTGGTGCTGGGTGCACATCCCTGGGTGCTCGTGGAAAGGTTTCTGCATGGTTTTCGCTGAGGAATCGTGTGTGTGCACATGGACAAAGAGAAGGCGCAGCAACCAGGTTCCAGCGCCGAAGAAGGCAAAAGGCGAGGTTTCCGGCGCTATCTCCTTCTCTCCCCAGAGCTAGTCGCGCAAAGCAAGCCGCTAAGCCGGCGACCGGCAAGAGAGCTACAACGAAGCATGCCGAACGGAGAAAATAGCAGCAGCTCATCTGTTCACACCTTGTTTCTGCCATGTGCTTGAACGCCAAGACGTTCGCGCTTCTGTGAGATGAAAGACGTCCTTCTGCATATGTGGTTGCTCACACCGGTGCACTTGTTAGTGTATCCATTCAGTCCTGGGCTGCGGGGCATTCAGAAGTGGCTCTGTGGAGACGTCTGCATAGAGGCAGCTGTCAGAACACGCACACTCGATTGTTCACCAAAACATATGCAGACGCGTCCTTAGCCTGTAGATTTGGATGCACAGAGTTCCCTGTGTTCGCAAGAGACAAGGGAATCGCGTCTGTGCGCACAGAAGCAATAGCGGACCGTTTCCCTCGGAGTGAACGCGAAAGAGCCGTCTATATACTCGCAGACACGCGAACGTGCCTCAATGCGGTCACAGAGGCAGCAGCTTTTGCACAGATGCTCCTGGTGATTCTGGCACTTTCCAGGCACACTCCTGAAAGTCGCGCACACTGCTGTTCACTCGCTAAACGACCTCTTGGGAAACACGTCTCCGGTCGACGGACCGCTCAGATTGCTTCTCGTGTAACTGTGAACTGTGTCAGCGCAGGGAATCCGTCTCTGTTGAGCAGATGTCAATCCTGCCTCGCTTTTGCTTTGTTGCCTCTACCAAGATGATTTCCCGTTTCTCTCTTCACTGGAGCAGGCAGACACAGCCAACGCACATCAAGTGTCAAGAGACACGCTCTGCTGAGCTCAACGCTTGTGCAGATGCACATGTGCGACGAAGTCAACACACGTGCTTGTGGAGAGAAAGAAAGGGACTCCCAGGCGTGTGGAGCGACGGGGAGAAAGAGCGGGCGCTGAGGAACACAGTTTCAAACAGACTGTCTCCACACAAACAGGCACCTGTCTGCAGGTATCCTAGATCTTGATTCTTGAACTTGAGGAAACACGCGTCTGAGCAAAACTCCCAAACGCTTCCAGGAAAGACACAGGCTCTCCCACAAGCACACAAGTGTTTGCCCTCAGCTATAGATCAGGGACAAGCCTGTGAAGAGCAACCAAAGAGCTCGTCCGTCTTTCCCTCAATAGATGGGAGTAGGCGCGCTTGCGGATGTGTGCGTGTGTGTGGCCACGCGTTTGCTTAGGCATCAGTGTGTGAAAAGGTAGGTGCTTTTCTCTAGCTGCGTGTTCGTGCACGTGGTGCTGGGTGCACATCCCTGGGTGCTCGTGGAAAGGTTTCTGCATGGTTTTCGCTGAGGAATCGTGTGTGTGCACATGGACAAAGAGAAGGCGCAGCAACCAGGTTCCAGCGCCGAAGAAGGCAAAAGGCGAGGTTTCCGGCGCTATCTCCTTCTCTCCCCAGAACTAGTCGCGCAAAGCAAGCCGCTAAGCCGGCGACCGGCAAGAGAGCTACAACGAAGCATGCCGAACGGAGAAAATAGCAGCAGCTCATCTGTTCACACCTTGTTTCTGCCATGTGCTTGAACGCCAAGACGTTCGCGCTTCTGTGAGATGAAAGACGTCCTTCTGCATATGTGGTTGCTCACACCGGTGCACTTGTTAGTGTATCCATTCAGTCCTGGGCTGCGGGGCATTCAGAAGTGGCTCTGTGGAGACGTCTGCATAGAGGCAGCTGTCAGAACACGCACACTCGATTGTTCACCAAAACATATGCAGACGCGTCCTTAGCCTGTAGATTTGGATGCACAGAGTTCCCTGTGTTCGCAAGAGACAAGGGAATCGCGTCTGTGCGCACAGAAGCAATAGCGGACCGTTTCCCTCGGAGTGAACGCGAAAGAGCCGTCTATATACTCGCAGACACGCGAACGTGCCTCAATGCGGTCACAGAGGCAGCAGCTTTTGCACAGATGCTCCTCGTGATTCTGGCACTTTCCAGGCACACTCCTGAAAGTCGCGCACACTGCTGTTCACTCGCTAAACGACCTCTTGGGAAACACGTCTCCGGTCGACGGACCGCTCAGATTGCTTCTCGTGTAACTGTGAACTGTGTCAGCGCAGGGAATCCGTCTCTGTTGAGCAGATGTCAATCCTGCCTCGCTTTTGCTTTGTTGCCTCTACCAAGATGATTTCCCGTTTCTCTCTTCACTGGAGCAGGCAGGCACAGCCAACGCACATCAAGTGTCAAGAGACACGCTCTGCTGAGCTCAACGCTTGTGCAGATGCACATGTGCGACGAAGTCAACACACGTGCTTGTGGAGAGAAAGAAAGGGACTCCCAGGCGTGTGGAGCGACGGGGAGAAAGAGCGGGCGCTGAGGAACACAGTTTCAAACAGACTGTCTCCACACAAACAGACACCTGTCTGCAGGTATCCTAGATCTTGATTCTTGAACTTGAGGAAACACGCGTCTGAGCAAAACTCCCAAACGCTTCCAGGAAAGACACAGGCTCTCCCACAAGCACACAAGTGTTTGCCCTCAGCTATAGATCAGGGACAAGCCTGTGAAGAGCAACCAAAGAGCTCGTCCGTCTTTCCCTCAATAGATGGGAGTAGGCGCGCTTGCGGATGTGTGCGTGTGTGTGGCCACGCGTTTGCTTAGGCATCAGTGTGTGAAAAGGTAGGTGCTTTTCTCTAGCTGCGTGTGCGTGCACGTGGTGCTGGGTGCACATCCCTGGGTGCTCGTGGAAAGGTTTCTGCATGGTTTTCGCTGAGGAATCGTGTGTGTGCACATGGACAAAGAGAAGGCGCAGCAACCAGGTTCCAGCGCCGAAGAAGGCAAAAGGCGAGGTTTCCGGCGCTATCTCCTTCTCTCCCCAGAGCTAGTCGCGCAAAGCAAGCCGCTAAGCCGGCGACCGGCAAGAGAGCTACAACGAAGCATGCCGAACGGAGAAAATAGCAGCAGCTCATCTGTTCACACCTTGTTTCTGCCATGTGCTTGAACGCCAAGACGTTCGCGCTTCTGTGAGATGAAAGACGTCCTTCTGCATATGTGGTTGCTCACACCGGTGCACTTGTTAGTGTATCCATTCAGTCCTGGGCTGCGGGGCATTCAGAAGTGGCTCTGTGGAGACGTCTGCATAGAGGCAGCTGTCAGAACACGCACACTCGATTGTTCACCAAAACATATGCAGACGCGTCCTTAGCCTGTAGATTTGGATGCACAGAGTTCCCTGTGTTCGCAAGAGACAAGGGAATCGCGTCTGTGCGCACAGAAGCAATAGCGGACCGTTTCCCTCGGAGTGAACGCGAAAGAGCCGTCTATATACTCGCAGACACGCGAACGTGCCTCAATGCGGTCACAGAGGCAGCAGCTTTTGCACAGATGCTCCTGGTGATTCTGGCACTTTCCAGGCACACTCCTGAAAGTCGCGCACACTGCTGTTCACTCGCTAAACGACCTCTTGGGAAACACGTCTCCGGTCGACGGACCGCTCAGATTGCTTCTCGTGTAACTGTGAACTGTGTCAGCGCAGGGAATCCGTCTCTGTTGAGCAGATGTCAATCCTGCCTCGCTTTTGCTTTGTTGCCTCTACCAAGATGATTTCCCGTTTCTCTCTTCACTGGAGCAGGCAGACACAGCCAACGCACATCAAGTGTCAAGAGACACGCTCTGCTGAGCTCAACGCTTGTGCAGATGCACATGTGCGACGAAGTCAACACACGTGCTTGTGGAGAGAAAGAAAGGGACTCCCAGGCGTGTGGAGCGACGGGGAGAAAGAGCGGGCGCTGAGGAACACAGTTTCAAACAGACTGTCTCCACACAAACAGGCACCTGTCTGCAGGTATCCTAGATCTTGATTCTTGAACTTGAGGAAACACGCGTCTGAGCAAAACTCCCAAACGCTTCCAGGAAAGACACAGGCTCTCCCACAAGCACACAAGTGTTTGCCCTCAGCTATAGATCAGGGACAAGCCTGTGAAGAGCAACCAAAGAGCTCGTCCGTCTTTCCCTCAATAGATGGGAGTAGGCGCGCTTGCGGATGTGTGCGTGTGTGTGGCCACGCGTTTGCTTAGGCATCAGTGTGTGAAAAGGTAGGTGCTTTTCTCTAGCTGCGTGTGCGTGCACGTGGTGCTGGGTGCACATCCCTGGGTGCTCGTGGAAAGGTTTCTGCATGGTTTTCGCTGAGGAATCGTGTGTGTGCACATGGACAAAGAGAAGGCGCAGCAACCAGGTTCCAGCGCCGAAGAAGGCAAAAGGCGAGGTTTCCGGCGCTATCTCCTTCTCTCCCCAGAGCTAGTCGCGCAAAGCAAGCCGCTAAGCCGGCGACCGGCAAGAGAGCTACAACGAAGCATGCCGAACGGAGAAAATAGCAGCAGCTCATCTGTTCACACCTTGTTTCTGCCATGTGCTTGAACGCCAAGACGTTCGCGCTTCTGTGAGATGAAAGACGTCCTTCTGCATATGTGGTTGCTCACACCGGTGCACTTGTTAGTGTATCCATTCAGTCCTGGGCTGCGGGGCATTCAGAAGTGGCTCTGTGGAGACGTCTGCATAGAGGCAGCTGTCAGAACACGCACACTCGATTGTTCACCAAAACATATGCAGACGCGTCCTTAGCCTGTAGATTTGGATGCACAGAGTTCCCTGTGTTCGCAAGAGACAAGGGAATCGCGTCTGCGCGCACAGAAGCAATAGCGGACCGTTTCCCTCGGAGTGAACGCGAAAGAGCCGTCTATATACTCGCAGACACGCGAACGTGCCTCAATGCGGTCACAGAGGCAGCAGCTTTTGCACAGATGCTCCTGGTGATTCTGGCACTTTCCAGGCACACTCCTGAAAGTCGCGCACACTGCTGTTCACTCGCTAAACGACCTCTTGGGAAACACGTCTCCGGTCGACGGACCGCTCAGATTGCTTCTCGTGTAACTGTGAACTGTGTCAGCGCAGGGAATCCGTCTCTGTTGAGCAGATGTCAATCCTGCCTCGCTTTTGCTTTGTTGCCTCTACCAAGATGATTTCCCGTTTCTCTCTTCACTGGAGCAGGCAGACACAGCCAACGCACATCAAGTGTCAAGAGACACGCTCTGCTGAGCTCAACGCTTGTGCAGATGCACATGTGCGACGAAGTCAACACACGTGCTTGTGGAGAGAAAGAAAGGGACTCCCAGGCGTGTGGAGCGACGGGGAGAAAGAGCGGGCGCTGAGGAACACAGTTTCAAACAGACTGTCTCCACACAAACAGGCACCTGTCTGCAGGTATCCTAGATCTTGATTCTTGAACTTGAGGAAACACGCGTCTGAGCAAAACTCCCAAACGCTTCCAGGAAAGACACAGGCTCTCCCACAAGCACACAAGTGTTTGCCCTCAGCTATAGATCAGGGACAAGCCTGTGAAGAGCAACCAAAGAGCTCGTCCGTCTTTCCCTCAATAGATGGGAGTAGGCGCGCTTGCGGATGTGTGCGTGTGTGTGGCCACGCGTTTGCTTAGGCATCAGTGTGTGAAAAGGTAGGTGCTTTTCTCTAGCTGCGTGTGCGTGCACGTGGTGCTGGGTGCACATCCCTGGGTGCTCGTGGAAAGGTTTCTGCATGGTTTTCGCCGAGGAATCGTGTGTGTGCACATGGACAAAGAGAAGGCGCAGCAACCAGGTTCCAGCGCCGAAGAAGGCAAAAGGCGAGGTTTCCGGCGCTATCTCCTTCTCTCCCCAGAGCTAGTCGCGCAAAGCAAGCCGCTAAGCCGGCGACCGGCAAGAGAGCTACAACGAAGCATGCCGAACGGAGAAAATAGCAGCAGCTCATCTGTTCACACCTTGTTTCTGCCATGTGCTTGAACGCCAAGACGTTCGCGCTTCTGTGAGATGAAAGACGTCCTTCTGCATATGTGGTTGCTCACACCGGTGCACTTGTTAGTGTATCCATTCAGTCCTGGGCTGCGGGGCATTCAGAAGTGGCTCTGTGGAGACGTCTGCATAGAGGCAGCTGTCAGAACACGCACACTCGATTGTTCACCAAAACATATGCAGACGCGTCCTTAGCCTGTAGATTTGGATGCACAGAGTTCCCTGTGTTCGCAAGAGACAAGGGAATCGCGTCTGTGCGCACAGAAGCAATAGCGGACCGTTTCCCTCGGAGTGAACGCGAAAGAGCCGTCTATATACTCGCAGACACGCGAACGTGCCTCAATGCGGTCACAGAGGCAGCAGCTTTTGCACAGATGCTCCTGGTGATTCTGGCACTTTCCAGGCACACTCCTGAAAGTCGCGCACACTGCTGTTCACTCGCTAAACGACCTCTTGGGAAACACGTCTCCGGTCGACGGACCGCTCAGATTGCTTCTCGTGTAACTGTGAACTGTGTCAGCGCAGGGAATCCGTCTCTGTTGAGCAGATGTCAATCCTGCCTCGCTTTTGCTTTGTTGCCTCTACCAAGATGATTTCCCGTTTCTCTCTTCACTGGAGCAGGCAGACACAGCCAACGCACATCAAGTGTCAAGAGACACGCTCTGCTGAGCTCAACGCTTGTGCAGATGCACATGTGCGACGAAGTCAACACACGTGCTTGTGGAGAGAATGAAAGGGACTCCCAGGTGTGTGGAGCGACGGGGAGAAAGAGCGGGCGCTGAGGAACACAGTTTCAAACAGACTGTCTCCACACAAACAGGCACCTGTCTGCAGGTATCCTAGATCTTGATTCTTGAACTTGAGGAAACACGCGTCTGAGCAAAACTCCCAAACGCTTCCAGGAAAGACACAGGCTCTCCCACAAGCACACAAGTGTTTGCCCTCAGCTATAGATCAGGGACAAGCCTGTGAAGAGCAACCAAAGAGCTCGTCCGTCTTTCCCTCAATAGATGGGAGTAGGCGCGCTTGCGGATGTGTGCGTGTGTGTGGCCACGCGTTTGCTTAGGCATCAGTGTGTGAAAAGGTAGGTGCTTTTCTCTAGCTGCGTGTGCGTGCACGTGGTGCTGGGTGCACATCCCTGGGTGCTCGTGGAAAGGTTTCTGCATGGTTTTCGCTGAGGAATCGTGTGTGTGCACATGGACAAAGAGAAGGCGCAGCAACCAGGTTCCAGCGCCGAAGAAGGCAAAAGGCGAGGTTTCCGGCGCTATCTCCTTCTCTCCCCAGAGCTAGTCGCGCAAAGCAAGCCGCTAAGCCGGCGACCGGCAAGAGAGCTACAACGAAGCATGCCGAACGGAGAAAATAGCAGCAGCTCATCTGTTCACACCTTGTTTCTGCCATGTGCTTGAACGCCAAGACGTTCGCGCTTCTGTGAGATGAAAGACGTCCTTCTGCATATGTGGTTGCTCACACCGGTGCACTTGTTAGTGTATCCATTCAGTCCTGGGCTGCGGGGCATTCAGAAGTGGCTCTGTGGAGACGTCTGCATAGAGGCAGCTGTCAGAACACGCACACTCGATTGTTCACCAAAACATATGCAGACGCGTCCTTAGCCTGTAGATTTGGATGCACAGAGTTCCCTGTGTTCGCAAGAGACAAGGGAATCGCGTCTGTGCGCACAGAAGCAATAGCGGACCGTTTCCCTCGGAGTGAACGCGAAAGAGCCGTCTATATACTCGCAGACACGCGAACGTGCCTCAATGCGGTCACAGAGGCAGCAGCTTTTGCACAGATGCTCCTGGTGATTCTGGCACTTTCCAGGCACACTCCTGAAAGTCGCGCACACTGCTGTTCACTCGCTAAACGACCTCTTGGGAAACACGTCTCCGGTCGACGGACCGCTCAGATTGCTTCTCGTGTAACTGTGAACTGTGTCAGCGCAGGGAATCCGTCTCTGTTGAGCAGATGTCAATCCTGCCTCGCTTTTGCTTTGTTGCCTCTACCAAGATGATTTCCCGTTTCTCTCTTCACTGGAGCAGGCAGACACAGCCAACGCACATCAAGTGTCAAGAGACACGCTCTGCTGAGCTCAACGCTTGTGCAGATGCACATGTGCGACGAAGTCAACACACGTGCTTGTGGAGAGAAAGAAAGGGACTCCCAGGCGTGTGGAGCGACGGGGAGAAAGAGCGGGCGCTGAGGAACACAGTTTCAAACAGACTGTCTCCACACAAACAGGCACCTGTCTGCAGGTATCCTAGATCTTGATTCTTGAACTTGAGGAAACACGCGTCTGAGCAAAACTCCCAAACGCTTCCAGGAAAGACACAGGCTCTCCCACAAGCACACAAGTGTTTGCCCTCAGCTATAGATCAGGGACAAGCCTGTGAAGAGCAACCAAAGAGCTCGTCCGTCTTTCCCTCAATAGATGGGAGTAGGCGCGCTTGCGGATGTGTGCGTGTGTGTGGCCACGCGTTTGCTTAGGCATCAGTGTGTGAAAAGGTAGGTGCTTTTCTCTAGCTGCGTGTTCGTGCACGTGGTGCTGGGTGCACATCCCTGGGTGCTCGTGGAAAGGTTTCTGCATGGTTTTCGCTGAGGAATCGTGTGTGTGCACATGGACAAAGAGAAGGCGCAGCAACCAGGTTCCAGCGCCGAAGAAGGCAAAAGGCGAGGTTTCCGGCGCTATCTCCTTCTCTCCCCAGAGCTAGTCGCGCAAAGCAAGCCGCTAAGCCGGCGACCGGCAAGAGAGCTACAACGAAGCATGCCGAACGGAGAAAATAGCAGCAGCTCATCTGTTCACACCTTGTTTCTGCCATGTGCTTGAACGCCAAGACGTTCGCGCTTCTGTGAGATGAAAGACGTCCTTCTGCATATGTGGTTGCTCACACCGGTGCACTTGTTAGTGTATCCATTCAGTCCTGGGCTGCGGGGCATTCAGAAATGGCTCTGTGGAGACGTCTGCATAGAGGCAGCTGTCAGAACACGCACACTCGATTGTTCACCAAAACATATGCAGACGCGTCCTTAGCCTGTAGATTTGGATGCACAGAGTTCCCTGTGTTCGCAAGAGACAAGGGAATCGCGTCTGTGCGCACAGAAGCAATAGCGGACCGTTTCCCTCGGAGTGAACGCGAAAGAGCCGTCTATATACTCGCAGACACGCGAACGTGCCTCAATGCGGTCACAGAGGCAGCAGCTTTTGCACAGATGCTCCTGGTGATTCTGGCACTTTCCAGGCACACTCCTGAAAGTCGCGCACACTGCTGTTCACTCGCTAAACGACCTCTTGGGAAACACGTCTCCGGTCGACGGACCGCTCAGATTGCTTCTCGTGTAACTGTGAACTGTGTCAGCGCAGGGAATCCGTCTCTGTTGAGCAGATGTCAATCCTGCCTCGCTTTTGCTTTGTTGCCTCTACCAAGATGATTTCCCGTTTCTCTCTTCACTGGAGCAGGCAGACACAGCCAACGCACATCAAGTGTCAAGAGACACGCTCTGCTGAGCTCAACGCTTGTGCAGATGCACATGTGCGACGAAGTCAACACACGTGCTTGTGGAGAGAAAGAAAGGGACTCCCAGGCGTGTGGAGCGACGGGGAGAAAGAGCGGGCGCTGAGGAACACAGTTTCAAACAGACTGTCTCCACACAAACAGGCACCTGTCTGCAGGTATCCTAGATCTTGATTCTTGAACTTGAGGAAACACGCGTCTGAGCAAAACTCCCAAACGCTTCCAGGAAAGACACAGGCTCTCCCACAAGCACACAAGTGTTTGCCCTCAGCTATAGATCAGGGACAAGCCTGTGAAGAGCAACCAAAGAGCTCGTCCGTCTTTCCCTCAATAGATGGGAGTAGGCGCGCTTGCGGATGTGTGCGTGTGTGTGGCCACGCGTTTGCTTAGGCATCAGTGTGTGAAAAGGTAGGTGCTTTTCTCTAGCTGCGTGTGCGTGCACGTGGTGCTGGGTGCACATCCCTGGGTGCTCGTGGAAAGGTTTCTGCATGGTTTTCGCTGAGGAATCGTGTGTGTGCACATGGACAAAGAGAAGGCGCAGCAACCAGGTTCCAGCGCCGAAGAAGGCAAAAGGCGAGGTTTCCGGCGCTATCTCCTTCTCTCCCCAGAGCTAGTCGCGCAAAGCAAGCCGCTAAGCCGGCGACCGGCAAGAGAGCTACAACGAAGCATGCCGAACGGAGAAAATAGCAGCAGCTCATCTGTTCACACCTTGTTTCTGCCATGTGCTTGAACGCCAAGACGTTCGCGCTTCTGTGAGATGAAAGACGTCCTTCTGCATATGTGGTTGCTCACACCGGTGCACTTGTTAGTGTATCCATTCAGTCCTGGGCTGCGGGGCATTCAGAAGTGGCTCTGTGGAGACGTCTGCATAGAGGCAGCTGTCAGAACACGCACACTCGATTGTTCACCAAAACATATGCAGACGCGTCCTTAGCCTGTAGATTTGGATGCACAGAGTTCCCTGTGTTCGCAAGAGACAAGGGAATCGCGTCTGCGCGCACAGAAGCAATAGCGGACCGTTTCCCTCGGAGTGAACGCGAAAGAGCCGTCTATATACTCGCAGACACGCGAACGTGCCTCAATGCGGTCACAGAGGCAGCAGCTTTTGCACAGATGCTCCTCGTGATTCTGGCACTTTCCAGGCACACTCCTGAAAGTCGCGCACACTGCTGTTCACTCGCTAAACGACCTCTTGGGAAACACGTCTCCGGTCGACGGACCGCTCAGATTGCTTCTCGTGTAACTGTGAACTGTGTCAGCGCAGGGAATCCGTCTCTGTTGAGCAGATGTCAATCCTGCCTCGCTTTTGCTTTGTTGCCTCTACCAAGATGATTTCCCGTTTCTCTCTTCACTGGAGCAGGCAGACACAGCCAACGCACATCAAGTGTCAAGAGACACGCTCTGCTGAGCTCAACGCTTGTGCAGATGCACATGTGCGACGAAGTCAACACACGTGCTTGTGGAGAGAAAGAAAGGGACTCCCAGGCGTGTGGAGCGACGGGGAGAAAGAGCGGGCGCTGAGGAACACAGTTTCAAACAGACTGTCTCCACACAAACAGGCACCTGTCTGCAGGTATCCTAGATCTTGATTCTTGAACTTGAGGAAACACGCGTCTGAGCAAAACTCCCAAACGCTTCCAGGAAAGACACAGGCTCTCCCACAAGCACACAAGTGTTTGCCCTCAGCTATAGATCAGGGACAAGCCTGTGAAGAGCAACCAAAGAGCTCGTCCGTCTTTCCCTCAATAGATGGGAGTAGGCGCGCTTGCGGATGTGTGCGTGTGTGTGGCCACGCGTTTGCTTAGGCATCAGTGTGTGAAAAGGTAGGTGCTTTTCTCTAGCTGCGTGTGCGTGCACGTGGTGCTGGGTGCACATCCCTGGGTGCTCGTGGAAAGGTTTCTGCATGGTTTTCGCTGAGGAATCGTGTGTGTGCACATGGACAAAGAGAAGGCGCAGCAACCAGGTTCCAGCGCCGAAGAAGGCAAAAGGCGAGGTTTCCGGCGCTATCTCCTTCTCTCCCCAGAGCTAGTCGCGCAAAGCAAGCCGCTAAGCCGGCGACCGGCAAGAGAGCTACAACGAAGCATGCCGAACGGAGAAAATAGCAGCAGCTCATCTGTTCACACCTTGTTTCTGCCATGTGCTTGAACGCCAAGACGTTCGCGCTTCTGTGAGATGAAAGACGTCCTTCTGCATATGTGGTTGCTCACACCGGTGCACTTGTTAGTGTATCCATTCAGTCCTGGGCTGCGGGGCATTCAGAAGTGGCTCTGTGGAGACGTCTGCATAGAGGCAGCTGTCAGAACACGCACACTCGATTGTTCACCAAAACATATGCAGACGCGTCCTTAGCCTGTAGATTTGGATGCACAGAGTTCCCTGTGTTCGCAAGAGACAAGGGAATCGCGTCTGCGCGCACAGAAGCAATAGCGGACCGTTTCCCTCGGAGTGAACGCGAAAGAGCCGTCTATATACTCGCAGACACGCGAACGTGCCTCAATGCGGTCACAGAGGCAGCAGCTTTTGCACAGATGCTCCTCGTGATTCTGGCACTTTCCAGGCACACTCCTGAAAGTCGCGCACACTGCTGTTCACTCGCTAAACGACCTCTTGGGAAACACGTCTCCGGTCGACGGACCGCTCAGATTGCTTCTCGTGTAACTGTGAACTGTGTCAGCGCAGGGAATCCGTCTCTGTTGAGCAGATGTCAATCCTGCCTCGCTTTTGCTTTGTTGCCTCTACCAAGATGATTTCCCGTTTCTCTCTTCACTGGAGCAGGCAGACACAGCCAACGCACATCAAGTGTCAAGAGACACGCTCTGCTGAGCTCAACGCTTGTGCAGATGCACATGTGCGACGAAGTCAACACACGTGCTTGTGGAGAGAAAGAAAGGGACTCCCAGGCGTGTGGAGCGACGGGGAGAAAGAGCGGGCGCTGAGGAACACAGTTTCAAACAGACTGTCTCCACACAAACAGGCACCTGTCTGCAGGTATCCTAGATCTTGATTCTTGAACTTGAGGAAACACGCGTCTGAGCAAAACTCCCAAACGCTTCCAGGAAAGACACAGGCTCTCCCACAAGCACACAAGTGTTTGCCCTCAGCTATAGATCAGGGACAAGCCTGTGAAGAGCAACCAAAGAGCTCGTCCGTCTTTCCCTCAATAGATGGGAGTAGGCGCGCTTGCGGATGTGTGCGTGTGTGTGGCCACGCGTTTGCTTAGGCATCAGTGTGTGAAAAGGTAGGTGCTTTTCTCTAGCTGCGTGTGCGTGCACGTGGTGCTGGGTGCACATCCCTGGGTGCTCGTGGAAAGGTTTCTGCATGGTTTTCGCTGAGGAATCGTGTGTGTGCACATGGACAAAGAGAAGGCGCAGCAACCAGGTTCCAGCGCCGAAGAAGGCAAAAGGCGAGGTTTCCGGCGCTATCTCCTTCTCTCCCCAGAGCTAGTCGCGCAAAGCAAGCCGCTAAGCCGGCGACCGGCAAGAGAGCTACAACGAAGCATGCCGAACGGAGAAAATAGCAGCAGCTCATCTGTTCACACCTTGTTTCTGCCATGTGCTTGAACGCCAAGACGTTCGCGCTTCTGTGAGATGAAAGACGTCCTTCTGCATATGTGGTTGCTCACACCGGTGCACTTGTTAGTGTATCCATTCAGTCCTGGGCTGCGGGGCATTCAGAAGTGGCTCTGTGGAGACGTCTGCATAGAGGCAGCTGTCAGAACACGCACACTCGATTGTTCACCAAAACATATGCAGACGCGTCCTTAGCCTGTAGATTTGGATGCACAGAGTTCCCTGTGTTCGCAAGAGACAAGGGAATCGCGTCTGCGCGCACAGAAGCAATAGCGGACCGTTTCCCTCGGAGTGAACGCGAAAGAGCCGTCTATATACTCGCAGACACGCGAACGTGCCTCAATGCGGTCACAGAGGCAGCAGCTTTTGCACAGATGCTCCTCGTGATTCTGGCACTTTCCAGGCACACTCCTGAAAGTCGCGCACACTGCTGTTCACTCGCTAAACGACCTCTTGGGAAACACGTCTCCGGTCGACGGACCGCTCAGATTGCTTCTCGTGTAACTGTGAACTGTGTCAGCGCAGGGAATCCGTCTCTGTTGAGCAGATGTCAATCCTGCCTCGCTTTTGCTTTGTTGCCTCTACCAAGATGATTTCCCGTTTCTCTCTTCACTGGAGCAGGCAGACACAGCCAACGCACATCAAGTGTCAAGAGACACGCTCTGCTGAGCTCAACGCTTGTGCAGATGCACATGTGCGACGAAGTCAACACACGTGCTTGTGGAGAGAAAGAAAGGGACTCCCAGGCGTGTGGAGCGACGGGGAGAAAGAGCGGGCGCTGAGGAACACAGTTTCAAACAGACTGTCTCCACACAAACAGGCACCTGTCTGCAGGTATCCTAGATCTTGATTCTTGAACTTGAGGAAACACGCGTCTGAGCAAAACTCCCAAACGCTTCCAGGAAAGACACAGGCTCTCCCACAAGCACACAAGTGTTTGCCCTCAGCTATAGATCAGGGACAAGCCTGTGAAGAGCAACCAAAGAGCTCGTCCGTCTTTCCCTCAATAGATGGGAGTAGGCGCGCTTGCGGATGTGTGCGTGTGTGTGGCCACGCGTTTGCTTAGGCATCAGTGTGTGAAAAGGTAGGTGCTTTTCTCTAGCTGCGTGTGCGTGCACGTGGTGCTGGGTGCACATCCCTGGGTGCTCGTGGAAAGGTTTCTGCATGGTTTTCGCCGAGGAATCGTGTGTGTGCACATGGACAAAGAGAAGGCGCAGCAACCAGGTTCCAGCGCCGAAGAAGGCAAAAGGCGAGGTTTCCGGCGCTATCTCCTTCTCTCCCCAGAGCTAGTCGCGCAAAGCAAGCCGCTAAGCCGGCGACCGGCAAGAGAGCTACAACGAAGCATGCCGAACGGAGAAAATAGCAGCAGCTCATCTGTTCACACCTTGTTTCTGCCATGTGCTTGAACGCCAAGACGTTCGCGCTTCTGTGAGATGAAAGACGTCCTTCTGCATATGTGGTTGCTCACACCGGTGCACTTGTTAGTGTATCCATTCAGTCCTGGGCTGCGGGGCATTCAGAAGTGGCTCTGTGGAGACGTCTGCATAGAGGCAGCTGTCAGAACACGCACACTCGATTGTTCACCAAAACATATGCAGACGCGTCCTTAGCCTGTAGATTTGGATGCACAGAGTTCCCTGTGTTCGCAAGAGACAAGGGAATCGCGTCTGTGCGCACAGAAGCAATAGCGGACCGTTTCCCTCGGAGTGAACGCGAAAGAGCCGTCTATATACTCGCAGACACGCGAACGTGCCTCAATGCGGTCACAGAGGCAGCAGCTTTTGCACAGATGCTCCTGGTGATTCTGGCACTTTCCAGGCACACTCCTGAAAGTCGCGCACACTGCTGTTCACTCGCTAAACGACCTCTTGGGAAACACGTCTCCGGTCGACGGACCGCTCAGATTGCTTCTCGTGTAACTGTGAACTGTGTCAGCGCAGGGAATCCGTCTCTGTTGAGCAGATGTCAATCCTGCCTCGCTTTTGCTTTGTTGCCTCTACCAAGATGATTTCCCGTTTCTCTCTTCACTGGAGCAGGCAGGCACAGCCAACGCACATCAAGTGTCAAGAGACACGCTCTGCTGAGCTCAACGCTTGTGCAGATGCACATGTGCGACGAAGTCAACACACGTGCTTGTGGAGAGAAAGAAAGGGACTCCCAGGCGTGTGGAGCGACGGGGAGAAAGAGCGGGCGCTGAGGAACACAGTTTCAAACAGACTGTCTCCACACAAACAGGCACCTGTCTGCAGGTATCCTAGATCTTGATTCTTGAACTTGAGGAAACACGCGTCTGAGCAAAACTCCCAAACGCTTCCAGGAAAGACACAGGCTCTCCCACAAGCACACAAGTGTTTGCCCTCAGCTATAGATCAGGGACAAGCCTGTGAAGAGCAACCAAAGAGCTCGTCCGTCTTTCTCTCAATAGATGGGAGTAGGCGCGCTTGCGGATGTGTGCGTGTGTGTGGCCACGCGTTTGCTTAGGCATCAGTGTGTGAAAAGGTAGGTGCTTTTCTCTAGCTGCGTGTTCGTGCACGTGGTGCTGGGTGCACATCCCTGGGTGCTCGTGGAAAGGTTTCTGCATGGTTTTCGCTGAGGAATCGTGTGTGTGCACATGGACAAAGAGAAGGCGCAGCAACCAGGTTCCAGCGCCGAAGAAGGCAAAAGGCGAGGTTTCCGGCGCTATCTCCTTCTCTCCCCAGAGCTAGTCGCGCAAAGCAAGCCGCTAAGCCGGCGACCGGCAAGAGAGCTACAACGAAGCATGCCGAACGGAGAAAATAGCAGCAGCTCATCTGTTCACACCTTGTTTCTGCCATGTGCTTGAACGCCAAGACGTTCGCGCTTCTGTGAGATGAAAGACGTCCTTCTGCATATGTGGTTGCTCACACCGGTGCACTTGTTAGTGTATCCATTCAGTCCTGGGCTGCGGGGCATTCAGAAGTGGCTCTGTGGAGACGTCTGCATAGAGGCAGCTGTCAGAACACGCACACTCGATTGTTCACCAAAACATATGCAGACGCGTCCTTAGCCTGTAGATTTGGATGCACAGAGTTCCCTGTGTTCGCAAGAGACAAGGGAATCGCGTCTGCGCGCACAGAAGCAATAGCGGACCGTTTCCCTCGGAGTGAACGCGAAAGAGCCGTCTATATACTCGCAGACACGCGAACGTGCCTCAATGCGGTCACAGAGGCAGCAGCTTTTGCACAGATGCTCCTCGTGATTCTGGCACTTTCCAGGCACACTCCTGAAAGTCGCGCACACTGCTGTTCACTCGCTAAACGACCTCTTGGGAAACACGTCTCCGGTCGACGGACCGCTCAGATTGCTTCTCGTGTAACTGTGAACTGTGTCAGCGCAGGGAATCCGTCTCTGTTGAGCAGATGTCAATCCTGCCTCGCTTTTGCTTTGTTGCCTCTACCAAGATGATTTCCCGTTTCTCTCTTCACTGGAGCAGGCAGACACAGCCAACGCACATCAAGTGTCAAGAGACACGCTCTGCTGAGCTCAACGCTTGTGCAGATGCACATGTGCGACGAAGTCAACACACGTGCTTGTGGAGAGAAAGAAAGGGACTCCCAGGCGTGTGGAGCGACGGGGAGAAAGAGCGGGCGCTGAGGAACACAGTTTCAAACAGACTGTCTCCACACAAACAGGCACCTGTCTGCAGGTATCCTAGATCTTGATTCTTGAACTTGAGGAAACACGCGTCTGAGCAAAACTCCCAAACGCTTCCAGGAAAGACACAGGCTCTCCCACAAGCACACAAGTGTTTGCCCTCAGCTATAGATCAGGGACAAGCCTGTGAAGAGCAACCAAAGAGCTCGTCCGTCTTTCCCTCAATAGATGGGAGTAGGCGCGCTTGCGGATGTGTGCGTGTGTGTGGCCACGCGTTTGCTTAGGCATCAGTGTGTGAAAAGGTAGGTGCTTTTCTCTAGCTGCGTGTGCGTGCACGTGGTGCTGGGTGCACATCCCTGGGTGCTCGTGGAAAGGTTTCTGCATGGTTTTCGCTGAGGAATCGTGTGTGTGCACATGGACAAAGAGAAGGCGCAGCAACCAGGTTCCAGCGCCGAAGAAGGCAAAAGGCGAGGTTTCCGGCGCTATCTCCTTCTCTCCCCAGAGCTAGTCGCGCAAAGCAAGCCGCTAAGCCGGCGACCGGCAAGAGAGCTACAACGAAGCATGCCGAACGGAGAAAATAGCAGCAGCTCATCTGTTCACACCTTGTTTCTGCCATGTGCTTGAACGCCAAGACGTTCGCGCTTCTGTGAGATGAAAGACGTCCTTCTGCATATGTGGTTGCTCACACCGGTGCACTTGTTAGTGTATCCATTCAGTCCTGGGCTGCGGGGCATTCAGAAGTGGCTCTGTGGAGACGTCTGCATAGAGGCAGCTGTCAGAACACGCACACTCGATTGTTCACCAAAACATATGCAGACGCGTCCTTAGCCTGTAGATTTGGATGCACAGAGTTCCCTGTGTTCGCAAGAGACAAGGGAATCGCGTCTGCGCGCACAGAAGCAATAGCGGACCGTTTCCCTCGGAGTGAACGCGAAAGAGCCGTCTATATACTCGCAGACACGCGAACGTGCCTCAATGCGGTCACAGAGGCAGCAGCTTTTGCACAGATGCTCCTCGTGATTCTGGCACTTTCCAGGCACACTCCTGAAAGTCGCGCACACTGCTGTTCACTCGCTAAACGACCTCTTGGGAAACACGTCTCCGGTCGACGGACCGCTCAGATTGCTTCTCGTGTAACTGTGAACTGTGTCAGCGCAGGGAATCCGTCTCTGTTGAGCAGATGTCAATCCTGCCTCGCTTTTGCTTTGTTGCCTCTACCAAGATGATTTCCCGTTTCTCTCTTCACTGGAGCAGGCAGACACAGCCAACGCACATCAAGTGTCAAGAGACACGCTCTGCTGAGCTCAACGCTTGTGCAGATGCACATGTGCGACGAAGTCAACACACGTGCTTGTGGAGAGAAAGAAAGGGACTCCCAGGCGTGTGGAGCGACGGGGAGAAAGAGCGGGCGCTGAGGAACACAGTTTCAAACAGACTGTCTCCACACAAACAGGCACCTGTCTGCAGGTATCCTAGATCTTGATTCTTGAACTTGAGGAAACACGCGTCTGAGCAAAACTCCCAAACGCTTCCAGGAAAGACACAGGCTCTCCCACAAGCACACAAGTGTTTGCCCTCAGCTATAGATCAGGGACAAGCCTGTGAAGAGCAACCAAAGAGCTCGTCCGTCTTTCCCTCAATAGATGGGAGTAGGCGCGCTTGCGGATGTGTGCGTGTGTGTGGCCACGCGTTTGCTTAGGCATCAGTGTGTGAAAAGGTAGGTGCTTTTCTCTAGCTGCGTGTGCGTGCACGTGGTGCTGGGTGCACATCCCTGGGTGCTCGTGGAAAGGTTTCTGCATGGTTTTCGCCGAGGAATCGTGTGTGTGCACATGGACAAAGAGAAGGCGCAGCAACCAGGTTCCAGCGCCGAAGAAGGCAAAAGGCGAGGTTTCCGGCGCTATCTCCTTCTCTCCCCAGAGCTAGTCGCGCAAAGCAAGCCGCTAAGCCGGCGACCGGCAAGAGAGCTACAACGAAGCATGCCGAACGGAGAAAATAGCAGCAGCTCATCTGTTCACACCTTGTTTCTGCCATGTGCTTGAACGCCAAGACGTTCGCGCTTCTGTGAGATGAAAGACGTCCTTCTGCATATGTGGTTGCTCACACCGGTGCACTTGTTAGTGTATCCATTCAGTCCTGGGCTGCGGGGCATTCAGAAGTGGCTCTGTGGAGACGTCTGCATAGAGGCAGCTGTCAGAACACGCACACTCGATTGTTCACCAAAACATATGCAGACGCGTCCTTAGCCTGTAGATTTGGATGCACAGAGTTCCCTGTGTTCGCAAGAGACAAGGGAATCGCGTCTGTGCGCACAGAAGCAATAGCGGACCGTTTCCCTCGGAGTGAACGCGAAAGAGCCGTCTATATACTCGCAGACACGCGAACGTGCCTCAATGCGGTCACAGAGGCAGCAGCTTTTGCACAGATGCTCCTGGTGATTCTGGCACTTTCCAGGCACACTCCTGAAAGTCGCGCACACTGCTGTTCACTCGCTAAACGACCTCTTGGGAAACACGTCTCCGGTCGACGGACCGCTCAGATTGCTTCTCGTGTAACTGTGAACTGTGTCAGCGCAGGGAATCCGTCTCTGTTGAGCAGATGTCAATCCTGCCTCGCTTTTGCTTTGTTGCCTCTACCAAGATGATTTCCCGTTTCTCTCTTCACTGGAGCAGGCAGGCACAGCCAACGCACATCAAGTGTCAAGAGACACGCTCTGCTGAGCTCAACGCTTGTGCAGATGCACATGTGCGACGAAGTCAACACACGTGCTTGTGGAGAGAAAGAAAGGGACTCCCAGGCGTGTGGAGCGACGGGGAGAAAGAGCGGGCGCTGAGGAACACAGTTTCAAACAGACTGTCTCCACACAAACAGGCACCTGTCTGCAGGTATCCTAGATCTTGATTCTTGAACTTGAGGAAACACGCGTCTGAGCAAAACTCCCAAACGCTTCCAGGAAAGACACAGGCTCTCCCACAAGCACACAAGTGTTTGCCCTCAGCTATAGATCAGGGACAAGCCTGTGAAGAGCAACCAAAGAGCTCGTCCGTCTTTCTCTCAATAGATGGGAGTAGGCGCGCTTGCGGATGTGTGCGTGTGTGTGGCCACGCGTTTGCTTAGGCATCAGTGTGTGAAAAGGTAGGTGCTTTTCTCTAGCTGCGTGTTCGTGCACGTGGTGCTGGGTGCACATCCCTGGGTGCTCGTGGAAAGGTTTCTGCATGGTTTTCGCTGAGGAATCGTGTGTGTGCACATGGACAAAGAGAAGGCGCAGCAACCAGGTTCCAGCGCCGAAGAAGGCAAAAGGCGAGGTTTCCGGCGCTATCTCCTTCTCTCCCCAGAGCTAGTCGCGCAAAGCAAGCCGCTAAGCCGGCGACCGGCAAGAGAGCTACAACGAAGCATGCCGAACGGAGAAAATAGCAGCAGCTCATCTGTTCACACCTTGTTTCTGCCATGTGCTTGAACGCCAAGACGTTCGCGCTTCTGTGAGATGAAAGACGTCCTTCTGCATATGTGGTTGCTCACACCGGTGCACTTGTTAGTGTATCCATTCAGTCCTGGGCTGCGGGGCATTCAGAAGTGGCTCTGTGGAGACGTCTGCATAGAGGCAGCTGTCAGAACACGCACACTCGATTGTTCACCAAAACATATGCAGACGCGTCCTTAGCCTGTAGATTTGGATGCACAGAGTTCCCTGTGTTCGCAAGAGACAAGGGAATCGCGTCTGTGCGCACAGAAGCAATAGCGGACCGTTTCCCTCGGAGTGAACGCGAAAGAGCCGTCTATATACTCGCAGACACGCGAACGTGCCTCAATGCGGTCACAGAGGCAGCAGCTTTTGCACAGATGCTCCTGGTGATTCTGGCACTTTCCAGGCACACTCCTGAAAGTCGCGCACACTGCTGTTCACTCGCTAAACGACCTCTTGGGAAACACGTCTCCGGTCGACGGACCGCTCAGATTGCTTCTCGTGTAACTGTGAACTGTGTCAGCGCAGGGAATCCGTCTCTGTTGAGCAGATGTCAATCCTGCCTCGCTTTTGCTTTGTTGCCTCTACCAAGATGATTTCCCGTTTCTCTCTTCACTGGAGCAGGCAGACACAGCCAACGCACATCAAGTGTCAAGAGACACGCTCTGCTGAGCTCAACGCTTGTGCAGATGCACATGTGCGACGAAGTCAACACACGTGCTTGTGGAGAGAAAGAAAGGGACTCCCAGGCGTGTGGAGCGACGGGGAGAAAGAGCGGGCGCTGAGGAACACAGTTTCAAACAGACTGTCTCCACACAAACAGGCACCTGTCTGCAGGTATCCTAGATCTTGATTCTTGAACTTGAGGAAACACGCGTCTGAGCAAAACTCCCAAACGCTTCCAGGAAAGACACAGGCTCTCCCACAAGCACACAAGTGTTTGCCCTCAGCTATAGATCAGGGACAAGCCTGTGAAGAGCAACCAAAGAGCTCGTCCGTCTTTCCCTCAATAGATGGGAGTAGGCGCGCTTGCGGATGTGTGCGTGTGTGTGGCCACGCGTTTGCTTAGGCATCAGTGTGTGAAAAGGTAGGTGCTTTTCTCTAGCTGCGTGTTCGTGCACGTGGTGCTGGGTGCACATCCCTGGGTGCTCGTGGAAAGGTTTCTGCATGGTTTTCGCTGAGGAATCGTGTGTGTGCACATGGACAAAGAGAAGGCGCAGCAACCAGGTTCCAGCGCCGAAGAAGGCAAAAGGCGAGGTTTCCGGCGCTATCTCCTTCTCTCCCCAGAGCTAGTCGCGCAAAGCAAGCCGCTAAGCCGGCGACCGGCAAGAGAGCTACAACGAAGCATGCCGAACGGAGAAAATAGCAGCAGCTCATCTGTTCACACCTTGTTTCTGCCATGTGCTTGAACGCCAAGACGTTCGCGCTTCTGTGAGATGAAAGACGTCCTTCTGCATATGTGGTTGCTCACACCGGTGCACTTGTTAGTGTATCCATTCAGTCCTGGGCTGCGGGGCATTCAGAAATGGCTCTGTGGAGACGTCTGCATAGAGGCAGCTGTCAGAACACGCACACTCGATTGTTCACCAAAACATATGCAGACGCGTCCTTAGCCTGTAGATTTGGATGCACAGAGTTCCCTGTGTTCGCAAGAGACAAGGGAATCGCGTCTGTGCGCACAGAAGCAATAGCGGACCGTTTCCCTCGGAGTGAACGCGAAAGAGCCGTCTATATACTCGCAGACACGCGAACGTGCCTCAATGCGGTCACAGAGGCAGCAGCTTTTGCACAGATGCTCCTGGTGATTCTGGCACTTTCCAGGCACACTCCTGAAAGTCGCGCACACTGCTGTTCACTCGCTAAACGACCTCTTGGGAAACACGTCTCCGGTCGACGGACCGCTCAGATTGCTTCTCGTGTAACTGTGAACTGTGTCAGCGCAGGGAATCCGTCTCTGTTGAGCAGATGTCAATCCTGCCTCGCTTTTGCTTTGTTGCCTCTACCAAGATGATTTCCCGTTTCTCTCTTCACTGGAGCAGGCAGACACAGCCAACGCACATCAAGTGTCAAGAGACACGCTCTGCTGAGCTCAACGCTTGTGCAGATGCACATGTGCGACGAAGTCAACACACGTGCTTGTGGAGAGAAAGAAAGGGACTCCCAGGCGTGTGGAGCGACGGGGAGAAAGAGCGGGCGCTGAGGAACACAGTTTCAAACAGACTGTCTCCACACAAACAGGCACCTGTCTGCAGGTATCCTAGATCTTGATTCTTGAACTTGAGGAAACACGCGTCTGAGCAAAACTCCCAAACGCTTCCAGGAAAGACACAGGCTCTCCCACAAGCACACAAGTGTTTGCCCTCAGCTATAGATCAGGGACAAGCCTGTGAAGAGCAACCAAAGAGCTCGTCCGTCTTTCCCTCAATAGATGGGAGTAGGCGCGCTTGCGGATGTGTGCGTGTGTGTGGCCACGCGTTTGCTTAGGCATCAGTGTGTGAAAAGGTAGGTGCTTTTCTCTAGCTGCGTGTGCGTGCACGTGGTGCTGGGTGCACATCCCTGGGTGCTCGTGGAAAGGTTTCTGCATGGTTTTCGCTGAGGAATCGTGTGTGTGCACATGGACAAAGAGAAGGCGCAGCAACCAGGTTCCAGCGCCGAAGAAGGCAAAAGGCGAGGTTTCCGGCGCTATCTCCTTCTCTCCCCAGAGCTAGTCGCGCAAAGCAAGCCGCTAAGCCGGCGACCGGCAAGAGAGCTACAACGAAGCATGCCGAACGGAGAAAATAGCAGCAGCTCATCTGTTCACACCTTGTTTCTGCCATGTGCTTGAACGCCAAGACGTTCGCGCTTCTGTGAGATGAAAGACGTCCTTCTGCATATGTGGTTGCTCACACCGGTGCACTTGTTAGTGTATCCATTCAGTCCTGGGCTGCGGGGCATTCAGAAGTGGCTCTGTGGAGACGTCTGCATAGAGGCAGCTGTCAGAACACGCACACTCGATTGTTCACCAAAACATATGCAGACGCGTCCTTAGCCTGTAGATTTGGATGCACAGAGTTCCCTGTGTTCGCAAGAGACAAGGGAATCGCGTCTGCGCGCACAGAAGCAATAGCGGACCGTTTCCCTCGGAGTGAACGCGAAAGAGCCGTCTATATACTCGCAGACACGCGAACGTGCCTCAATGCGGTCACAGAGGCAGCAGCTTTTGCACAGATGCTCCTCGTGATTCTGGCACTTTCCAGGCACACTCCTGAAAGTCGCGCACACTGCTGTTCACTCGCTAAACGACCTCTTGGGAAACACGTCTCCGGTCGACGGACCGCTCAGATTGCTTCTCGTGTAACTGTGAACTGTGTCAGCGCAGGGAATCCGTCTCTGTTGAGCAGATGTCAATCCTGCCTCGCTTTTGCTTTGTTGCCTCTACCAAGATGATTTCCCGTTTCTCTCTTCACTGGAGCAGGCAGACACAGCCAACGCACATCAAGTGTCAAGAGACACGCTCTGCTGAGCTCAACGCTTGTGCAGATGCACATGTGCGACGAAGTCAACACACGTGCTTGTGGAGAGAAAGAAAGGGACTCCCAGGCGTGTGGAGCGACGGGGAGAAAGAGCGGGCGCTGAGGAACACAGTTTCAAACAGACTGTCTCCACACAAACAGGCACCTGTCTGCAGGTATCCTAGATCTTGATTCTTGAACTTGAGGAAACACGCGTCTGAGCAAAACTCCCAAACGCTTCCAGGAAAGACACAGGCTCTCCCACAAGCACACAAGTGTTTGCCCTCAGCTATAGATCAGGGACAAGCCTGTGAAGAGCAACCAAAGAGCTCGTCCGTCTTTCCCTCAATAGATGGGAGTAGGCGCGCTTGCGGATGTGTGCGTGTGTGTGGCCACGCGTTTGCTTAGGCATCAGTGTGTGAAAAGGTAGGTGCTTTTCTCTAGCTGCGTGTGCGTGCACGTGGTGCTGGGTGCACATCCCTGGGTGCTCGTGGAAAGGTTTCTGCATGGTTTTCGCTGAGGAATCGTGTGTGTGCACATGGACAAAGAGAAGGCGCAGCAACCAGGTTCCAGCGCCGAAGAAGGCAAAAGGCGAGGTTTCCGGCGCTATCTCCTTCTCTCCCCAGAGCTAGTCGCGCAAAGCAAGCCGCTAAGCCGGCGACCGGCAAGAGAGCTACAACGAAGCATGCCGAACGGAGAAAATAGCAGCAGCTCATCTGTTCACACCTTGTTTCTGCCATGTGCTTGAACGCCAAGACGTTCGCGCTTCTGTGAGATGAAAGACGTCCTTCTGCATATGTGGTTGCTCACACCGGTGCACTTGTTAGTGTATCCATTCAGTCCTGGGCTGCGGGGCATTCAGAAGTGGCTCTGTGGAGACGTCTGCATAGAGGCAGCTGTCAGAACACGCACACTCGATTGTTCACCAAAACATATGCAGACGCGTCCTTAGCCTGTAGATTTGGATGCACAGAGTTCCCTGTGTTCGCAAGAGACAAGGGAATCGCGTCTGCGCGCACAGAAGCAATAGCGGACCGTTTCCCTCGGAGTGAACGCGAAAGAGCCGTCTATATACTCGCAGACACGCGAACGTGCCTCAATGCGGTCACAGAGGCAGCAGCTTTTGCACAGATGCTCCTGGTGATTCTGGCACTTTCCAGGCACACTCCTGAAAGTCGCGCACACTGCTGTTCACTCGCTAAACGACCTCTTGGGAAACACGTCTCCGGTCGACGGACCGCTCAGATTGCTTCTCGTGTAACTGTGAACTGTGTCAGCGCAGGGAATCCGTCTCTGTTGAGCAGATGTCAATCCTGCCTCGCTTTTGCTTTGTTGCCTCTACCAAGATGATTTCCCGTTTCTCTCTTCACTGGAGCAGGCAGACACAGCCAACGCACATCAAGTGTCAAGAGACACGCTCTGCTGAGCTCAACGCTTGTGCAGATGCACATGTGCGACGAAGTCAACACACGTGCTTGTGGAGAGAAAGAAAGGGACTCCCAGGCGTGTGGAGCGACGGGGAGAAAGAGCGGGCGCTGAGGAACACAGTTTCAAACAGACTGTCTCCACACAAACAGGCACCTGTCTGCAGGTATCCTAGATCTTGATTCTTGAACTTGAGGAAACACGCGTCTGAGCAAAACTCCCAAACGCTTCCAGGAAAGACACAGGCTCTCCCACAAGCACACAAGTGTTTGCCCTCAGCTATAGATCAGGGACAAGCCTGTGAAGAGCAACCAAAGAGCTCGTCCGTCTTTCCCTCAATAGATGGGAGTAGGCGCGCTTGCGGATGTGTGCGTGTGTGTGGCCACGCGTTTGCTTAGGCATCAGTGTGTGAAAAGGTAGGTGCTTTTCTCTAGCTGCGTGTGCGTGCACGTGGTGCTGGGTGCACATCCCTGGGTGCTCGTGGAAAGGTTTCTGCATGGTTTTCGCTGAGGAATCGTGTGTGTGCACATGGACAAAGAGAAGGCGCAGCAACCAGGTTCCAGCGCCGAAGAAGGCAAAAGGCGAGGTTTCCGGCGCTATCTCCTTCTCTCCCCAGAGCTAGTCGCGCAAAGCAAGCCGCTAAGCCGGCGACCGGCAAGAGAGCTACAACGAAGCATGCCGAACGGAGAAAATAGCAGCAGCTCATCTGTTCACACCTTGTTTCTGCCATGTGCTTGAACGCCAAGACGTTCGCGCTTCTGTGAGATGAAAGACGTCCTTCTGCATATGTGGTTGCTCACACCGGTGCACTTGTTAGTGTATCCATTCAGTCCTGGGCTGCGGGGCATTCAGAAGTGGCTCTGTGGAGACGTCTGCATAGAGGCAGCTGTCAGAACACGCACACTCGATTGTTCACCAAAACATATGCAGACGCGTCCTTAGCCTGTAGATTTGGATGCACAGAGTTCCCTGTGTTCGCAAGAGACAAGGGAATCGCGTCTGCGCGCACAGAAGCAATAGCGGACCGTTTCCCTCGGAGTGAACGCGAAAGAGCCGTCTATATACTCGCAGACACGCGAACGTGCCTCAATGCGGTCACAGAGGCAGCAGCTTTTGCACAGATGCTCCTCGTGATTCTGGCACTTTCCAGGCACACTCCTGAAAGTCGCGCACACTGCTGTTCACTCGCTAAACGACCTCTTGGGAAACACGTCTCCGGTCGACGGACCGCTCAGATTGCTTCTCGTGTAACTGTGAACTGTGTCAGCGCAGGGAATCCGTCTCTGTTGAGCAGATGTCAATCCTGCCTCGCTTTTGCTTTGTTGCCTCTACCAAGATGATTTCCCGTTTCTCTCTTCACTGGAGCAGGCAGACACAGCCAACGCACATCAAGTGTCAAGAGACACGCTCTGCTGAGCTCAACGCTTGTGCAGATGCACATGTGCGACGAAGTCAACACACGTGCTTGTGGAGAGAAAGAAAGGGACTCCCAGGCGTGTGGAGCGACGGGGAGAAAGAGCGGGCGCTGAGGAACACAGTTTCAAACAGACTGTCTCCACACAAACAGGCACCTGTCTGCAGGTATCCTAGATCTTGATTCTTGAACTTGAGGAAACACGCGTCTGAGCAAAACTCCCAAACGCTTCCAGGAAAGACACAGGCTCTCCCACAAGCACACAAGTGTTTGCCCTCAGCTATAGATCAGGGACAAGCCTGTGAAGAGCAACCAAAGAGCTCGTCCGTCTTTCCCTCAATAGATGGGAGTAGGCGCGCTTGCGGATGTGTGCGTGTGTGTGGCCACGCGTTTGCTTAGGCATCAGTGTGTGAAAAGGTAGGTGCTTTTCTCTAGCTGCGTGTGCGTGCACGTGGTGCTGGGTGCACATCCCTGGGTGCTCGTGGAAAGGTTTCTGCATGGTTTTCGCCGAGGAATCGTGTGTGTGCACATGGACAAAGAGAAGGCGCAGCAACCAGGTTCCAGCGCCGAAGAAGGCAAAAGGCGAGGTTTCCGGCGCTATCTCCTTCTCTCCCCAGAGCTAGTCGCGCAAAGCAAGCCGCTAAGCCGGCGACCGGCAAGAGAGCTACAACGAAGCATGCCGAACGGAGAAAATAGCAGCAGCTCATCTGTTCACACCTTGTTTCTGCCATGTGCTTGAACGCCAAGACGTTCGCGCTTCTGTGAGATGAAAGACGTCCTTCTGCATATGTGGTTGCTCACACCGGTGCACTTGTTAGTGTATCCATTCAGTCCTGGGCTGCGGGGCATTCAGAAGTGGCTCTGTGGAGACGTCTGCATAGAGGCAGCTGTCAGAACACGCACACTCGATTGTTCACCAAAACATATGCAGACGCGTCCTTAGCCTGTAGATTTGGATGCACAGAGTTCCCTGTGTTCGCAAGAGACAAGGGAATCGCGTCTGTGCGCACAGAAGCAATAGCGGACCGTTTCCCTCGGAGTGAACGCGAAAGAGCCGTCTATATACTCGCAGACACGCGAACGTGCCTCAATGCGGTCACAGAGGCAGCAGCTTTTGCACAGATGCTCCTGGTGATTCTGGCACTTTCCAGGCACACTCCTGAAAGTCGCGCACACTGCTGTTCACTCGCTAAACGACCTCTTGGGAAACACGTCTCCGGTCGACGGACCGCTCAGATTGCTTCTCGTGTAACTGTGGACTGTGTCAGCGCAGGGAATCCGTCTCTGTTGAGCAGATGTCAATCCTGCCTCGCTTTTGCTTTGTTGCCTCTACCAAGATGATTTCCCGTTTCTCTCTTCACTGGAGCAGGCAGACACAGCCAACGCACATCAAGTGTCAAGAGACACGCTCTGCTGAGCTCAACGCTTGTGCAGATGCACATGTGCGACGAAGTCAACACACGTGCTTGTGGAGAGAAAGAAAGGGACTCCCAGGCGTGTGGAGCGACGGGGAGAAAGAGCGGGCGCTGAGGAACACAGTTTCAAACAGACTGTCTCCACACAAACAGGCACCTGTCTGCAGGTATCCTAGATCTTGATTCTTGAACTTGAGGAAACACGCGTCTGAGCAAAACTCCCAAACGCTTCCAGGAAAGACACAGGCTCTCCCACAAGCACACAAGTGTTTGCCCTCAGCTATAGATCAGGGACAAGCCTGTGAAGAGCAACCAAAGAGCTCGTCCGTCTTTCCCTCAATAGATGGGAGTAGGCGCGCTTGCGGATGTGTGCGTGTGTGTGGCCACGCGTTTGCTTAGGCATCAGTGTGTGAAAAGGTAGGTGCTTTTCTCTAGCTGCGTGTGCGTGCACGTGGTGCTGGGTGCACATCCCTGGGTGCTCGTGGAAAGGTTTCTGCATGGTTTTCGCTGAGGAATCGTGTGTGTGCACATGGACAAAGAGAAGGCGCAGCAACCAGGTTCCAGCGCCGAAGAAGGCAAAAGGCGAGGTTTCCGGCGCTATCTCCTTCTCTCCCCAGAGCTAGTCGCGCAAAGCAAGCCGCTAAGCCGGCGACCGGCAAGAGAGCTACAACGAAGCATGCCGAACGGAGAAAATAGCAGCAGCTCATCTGTTCACACCTTGTTTCTGCCATGTGCTTGAACGCCAAGACGTTCGCGCTTCTGTGAGATGAAAGACGTCCTTCTGCATATGTGGTTGCTCACACCGGTGCACTTGTTAGTGTATCCATTCAGTCCTGGGCTGCGGGGCATTCAGAAGTGGCTCTGTGGAGACGTCTGCATAGAGGCAGCTGTCAGAACACGCACACTCGATTGTTCACCAAAACATATGCAGACGCGTCCTTAGCCTGTAGATTTGGATGCACAGAGTTCCCTGTGTTCGCAAGAGACAAGGGAATCGCGTCTGCGCGCACAGAAGCAATAGCGGACCGTTTCCCTCGGAGTGAACGCGAAAGAGCCGTCTATATACTCGCAGACACGCGAACGTGCCTCAATGCGGTCACAGAGGCAGCAGCTTTTGCACAGATGCTCCTCGTGATTCTGGCACTTTCCAGGCACACTCCTGAAAGTCGCGCACACTGCTGTTCACTCGCTAAACGACCTCTTGGGAAACACGTCTCCGGTCGACGGACCGCTCAGATTGCTTCTCGTGTAACTGTGAACTGTGTCAGCGCAGGGAATCCGTCTCTGTTGAGCAGATGTCAATCCTGCCTCGCTTTTGCTTTGTTGCCTCTACCAAGATGATTTCCCGTTTCTCTCTTCACTGGAGCAGGCAGACACAGCCAACGCACATCAAGTGTCAAGAGACACGCTCTGCTGAGCTCAACGCTTGTGCAGATGCACATGTGCGACGAAGTCAACACACGTGCTTGTGGAGAGAAAGAAAGGGACTCCCAGGCGTGTGGAGCGACGGGGAGAAAGAGCGGGCGCTGAGGAACACAGTTTCAAACAGACTGTCTCCACACAAACAGGCACCTGTCTGCAGGTATCCTAGATCTTGATTCTTGAACTTGAGGAAACACGCGTCTGAGCAAAACTCCCAAACGCTTCCAGGAAAGACACAGGCTCTCCCACAAGCACACAAGTGTTTGCCCTCAGCTATAGATCAGGGACAAGCCTGTGAAGAGCAACCAAAGAGCTCGTCCGTCTTTCCCTCAATAGATGGGAGTAGGCGCGCTTGCGGATGTGTGCGTGTGTGTGGCCACGCGTTTGCTTAGGCATCAGTGTGTGAAAAGGTAGGTGCTTTTCTCTAGCTGCGTGTGCGTGCACGTGGTGCTGGGTGCACATCCCTGGGTGCTCGTGGAAAGGTTTCTGCATGGTTTTCGCTGAGGAATCGTGTGTGTGCACATGGACAAAGAGAAGGCGCAGCAACCAGGTTCCAGCGCCGAAGAAGGCAAAAGGCGAGGTTTCCGGCGCTATCTCCTTCTCTCCCCAGAGCTAGTCGCGCAAAGCAAGCCGCTAAGCCGGCGACCGGCAAGAGAGCTACAACGAAGCATGCCGAACGGAGAAAATAGCAGCAGCTCATCTGTTCACACCTTGTTTCTGCCATGTGCTTGAACGCCAAGACGTTCGCGCTTCTGTGAGATGAAAGACGTCCTTCTGCATATGTGGTTGCTCACACCGGTGCACTTGTTAGTGTATCCATTCAGTCCTGGGCTGCGGGGCATTCAGAAGTGGCTCTGTGGAGACGTCTGCATAGAGGCAGCTGTCAGAACACGCACACTCGATTGTTCACCAAAACATATGCAGACGCGTCCTTAGCCTGTAGATTTGGATGCACAGAGTTCCCTGTGTTCGCAAGAGACAAGGGAATCGCGTCTGTGCGCACAGAAGCAATAGCGGACCGTTTCCCTCGGAGTGAACGCGAAAGAGCCGTCTATATACTCGCAGACACGCGAACGTGCCTCAATGCGGTCACAGAGGCAGCAGCTTTTGCACAGATGCTCCTGGTGATTCTGGCACTTTCCAGGCACACTCCTGAAAGTCGCGCACACTGCTGTTCACTCGCTAAACGACCTCTTGGGAAACACGTCTCCGGTCGACGGACCGCTCAGATTGCTTCTCGTGTAACTGTGAACTGTGTCAGCGCAGGGAATCCGTCTCTGTTGAGCAGATGTCAATCCTGCCTCGCTTTTGCTTTGTTGCCTCTACCAAGATGATTTCCCGTTTCTCTCTTCACTGGAGCAGGCAGACACAGCCAACGCACATCAAGTGTCAAGAGACACGCTCTGCTGAGCTCAACGCTTGTGCAGATGCACATGTGCGACGAAGTCAACACACGTGCTTGTGGAGAGAAAGAAAGGGACTCCCAGGCGTGTGGAGCGACGGGGAGAAAGAGCGGGCGCTGAGGAACACAGTTTCAAACAGACTGTCTCCACACAAACAGGCACCTGTCTGCAGGTATCCTAGATCTTGATTCTTGAACTTGAGGAAACACGCGTCTGAGCAAAACTCCCAAACGCTTCCAGGAAAGACACAGGCTCTCCCACAAGCACACAAGTGTTTGCCCTCAGCTATAGATCAGGGACAAGCCTGTGAAGAGCAACCAAAGAGCTCGTCCGTCTTTCCCTCAATAGATGGGAGTAGGCGCGCTTGCGGATGTGTGCGTGTGTGTGGCCACGCGTTTGCTTAGGCATCAGTGTGTGAAAAGGTAGGTGCTTTTCTCTAGCTGCGTGTGCGTGCACGTGGTGCTGGGTGCACATCCCTGGGTGCTCGTGGAAAGGTTTCTGCATGGTTTTCGCTGAGGAATCGTGTGTGTGCACATGGACAAAGAGAAGGCGCAGCAACCAGGTTCCAGCGCCGAAGAAGGCAAAAGGCGAGGTTTCCGGCGCTATCTCCTTCTCTCCCCAGAGCTAGTCGCGCAAAGCAAGCCGCTAAGCCGGCGACCGGCAAGAGAGCTACAACGAAGCATGCCGAACGGAGAAAATAGCAGCAGCTCATCTGTTCACACCTTGTTTCTGCCATGTGCTTGAACGCCAAGACGTTCGCGCTTCTGTGAGATGAAAGACGTCCTTCTGCATATGTGGTTGCTCACACCGGTGCACTTGTTAGTGTATCCATTCAGTCCTGGGCTGCGGGGCATTCAGAAGTGGCTCTGTGGAGACGTCTGCATAGAGGCAGCTGTCAGAACACGCACACTCGATTGTTCACCAAAACATATGCAGACGCGTCCTTAGCCTGTAGATTTGGATGCACAGAGTTCCCTGTGTTCGCAAGAGACAAGGGAATCGCGTCTGTGCGCACAGAAGCAATAGCGGACCGTTTCCCTCGGAGTGAACGCGAAAGAGCCGTCTATATACTCGCAGACACGCGAACGTGCCTCAATGCGGTCACAGAGGCAGCAGCTTTTGCACAGATGCTCCTGGTGATTCTGGCACTTTCCAGGCACACTCCTGAAAGTCGCGCACACTGCTGTTCACTCGCTAAACGACCTCTTGGGAAACACGTCTCCGGTCGACGGACCGCTCAGATTGCTTCTCGTGTAACTGTGAACTGTGTCAGCGCAGGGAATCCGTCTCTGTTGAGCAGATGTCAATCCTGCCTCGCTTTTGCTTTGTTGCCTCTACCAAGATGATTTCCCGTTTCTCTCTTCACTGGAGCAGGCAGACACAGCCAACGCACATCAAGTGTCAAGAGACACGCTCTGCTGAGCTCAACGCTTGTGCAGATGCACATGTGCGACGAAGTCAACACACGTGCTTGTGGAGAGAAAGAAAGGGACTCCCAGGCGTGTGGAGCGACGGGGAGAAAGAGCGGGCGCTGAGGAACACAGTTTCAAACAGACTGTCTCCACACAAACAGGCACCTGTCTGCAGGTATCCTAGATCTTGATTCTTGAACTTGAGGAAACACGCGTCTGAGCAAAACTCCCAAACGCTTCCAGGAAAGACACAGGCTCTCCCACAAGCACACAAGTGTTTGCCCTCAGCTATAGATCAGGGACAAGCCTGTGAAGAGCAACCAAAGAGCTCGTCCGTCTTTCCCTCAATAGATGGGAGTAGGCGCGCTTGCGGATGTGTGCGTGTGTGTGGCCACGCGTTTGCTTAGGCATCAGTGTGTGAAAAGGTAGGTGCTTTTCTCTAGCTGCGTGTGCGTGCACGTGGTGCTGGGTGCACATCCCTGGGTGCTCGTGGAAAGGTTTCTGCATGGTTTTCGCTGAGGAATCGTGTGTGTGCACATGGACAAAGAGAAGGCGCAGCAACCAGGTTCCAGCGCCGAAGAAGGCAAAAGGCGAGGTTTCCGGCGCTATCTCCTTCTCTCCCCAGAGCTAGTCGCGCAAAGCAAGCCGCTAAGCCGGCGACCGGCAAGAGAGCTACAACGAAGCATGCCGAACGGAGAAAATAGCAGCAGCTCATCTGTTCACACACTTGTTTCTGCCATGTGCTTGAACGCCAAGACGTTCGCGCTTCTGTGAGATGAAAGACGTCCTTCTGCATATGTGGTTGCTCACACCGGTGCACTTGTTAGTGTATCCATTCAGTCCTGGGCTGCGGGGCATTCAGAAGTGGCTCTGTGGAGACGTCTGCATAGAGGCAGCTGTCAGAACACGCACACTCGATTGTTCACCAAAACATATGCAGACGCGTCCTTAGCCTGTAGATTTGGATGCACAGAGTTCCCTGTGTTCGCAAGAGACAAGGGAATCGCGTCTGTGCGCACAGAAGCAATAGCGGACCGTTTCCCTCGGAGTGAACGCGAAAGAGCCGTCTATATACTCGCAGACACGCGAACGTGCCTCAATGCGGTCACAGAGGCAGCAGCTTTTGCACAGATGCTCCTGGTGATTCTGGCACTTTCCAGGCACACTCCTGAAAGTCGCGCACACTGCTGTTCACTCGCTAAACGACCTCTTGGGAAACACGTCTCCGGTCGACGGACCGCTCAGATTGCTTCTCGTGTAACTGTGAACTGTGTCAGCGCAGGGAATCCGTCTCTGTTGAGCAGATGTCAATCCTGCCTCGCTTTTGCTTTGTTGCCTCTACCAAGATGATTTCCCGTTTCTCTCTTCACTGGAGCAGGCAGACACAGCCAACGCACATCAAGTGTCAAGAGACACGCTCTGCTGAGCTCAACGCTTGTGCAGATGCACATGTGCGACGAAGTCAACACACGTGCTTGTGGAGAGAAAGAAAGGGACTCCCAGGCGTGTGGAGCGACGGGGAGAAAGAGCGGGCGCTGAGGAACACAGTTTCAAACAGACTGTCTCCACACAAACAGGCACCTGTCTGCAGGTATCCTAGATCTTGATTCTTGAACTTGAGGAAACACGCGTCTGAGCAAAACTCCCAAACGCTTCCAGGAAAGACACAGGCTCTCCCACAAGCACACAAGTGTTTGCCCTCAGCTATAGATCAGGGACAAGCCTGTGAAGAGCAACCAAAGAGCTCGTCCGTCTTTCCCTCAATAGATGGGAGTAGGCGCGCTTGCGGATGTGTGCGTGTGTGTGGCCACGCGTTTGCTTAGGCATCAGTGTGTGAAAAGGTAGGTGCTTTTCTCTAGCTGCGTGTGCGTGCACGTGGTGCTGGGTGCACATCCCTGGGTGCTCGTGGAAAGGTTTCTGCATGGTTTTCGCTGAGGAATCGTGTGTGTGCACATGGACAAAGAGAAGGCGCAGCAACCAGGTTCCAGCGCCGAAGAAGGCAAAAGGCGAGGTTTCCGGCGCTATCTCCTTCTCTCCCCAGAGCTAGTCGCGCAAAGCAAGCCGCTAAGCCGGCGACCGGCAAGAGAGCTACAACGAAGCATGCCGAACGGAGAAAATAGCAGCAGCTCATCTGTTCACACCTTGTTTCTGCCATGTGCTTGAACGCCAAGACGTTCGCGCTTCTGTGAGATGAAAGACGTCCTTCTGCATATGTGGTTGCTCACACCGGTGCACTTGTTAGTGTATCCATTCAGTCCTGGGCTGCGGGGCATTCAGAAGTGGCTCTGTGGAGACGTCTGCATAGAGGCAGCTGTCAGAACACGCACACTCGATTGTTCACCAAAACATATGCAGACGCGTCCTTAGCCTGTAGATTTGGATGCACAGAGTTCCCTGTGTTCGCAAGAGACAAGGGAATCGCGTCTGTGCGCACAGAAGCAATAGCGGACCGTTTCCCTCGGAGTGAACGCGAAAGAGCCGTCTATATACTCGCAGACACGCGAACGTGCCTCAATGCGGTCACAGAGGCAGCAGCTTTTGCACAGATGCTCCTGGTGATTCTGGCACTTTCCAGGCACACTCCTGAAAGTCGCGCACACTGCTGTTCACTCGCTAAACGACCTCTTGGGAAACACGTCTCCGGTCGACGGACCGCTCAGATTGCTTCTCGTGTAACTGTGAACTGTGTCAGCGCAGGGAATCCGTCTCTGTTGAGCAGATGTCAATCCTGCCTCGCTTTTGCTTTGTTGCCTCTACCAAGATGATTTCCCGTTTCTCTCTTCACTGGAGCAGGCAGACACAGCCAACGCACATCAAGTGTCAAGAGACACGCTCTGCTGAGCTCAACGCTTGTGCAGATGCACATGTGCGACGAAGTCAACACACGTGCTTGTGGAGAGAAAGAAAGGGACTCCCAGGCGTGTGGAGCGACGGGGAGAAAGAGCGGGCGCTGAGGAACACAGTTTCAAACAGACTGTCTCCACACAAACAGGCACCTGTCTGCAGGTATCCTAGATCTTGATTCTTGAACTTGAGGAAACACGCGTCTGAGCAAAACTCCCAAACGCTTCCAGGAAAGACACAGGCTCTCCCACAAGCACACAAGTGTTTGCCCTCAGCTATAGATCAGGGACAAGCCTGTGAAGAGCAACCAAAGAGCTCGTCCGTCTTA